>NC_061065.1:8275665-8305665 GCF_021917145.1 Hypomesus transpacificus | reverse complement strand
TTCACACACACACATACACACACACACACACACACACATACACACACGCACACACACACACACACACAGATCCCCAGCTGTGCATCCCAACAGTATTATTATTCCACACACCCCTCGACATGGGTTTAAGGAGGGAGGGGGGCTTGGTAGAGTAGGGTTTACTCTGGGCCCTGGGAGAGTTAGTTAACAGGGTGGAGCGGTACCTCTCATGGCCTGTCCAGCCTCCAGTTACCCCTGCAGGCTCCTGCCAACTGCTGGCCAATGACCTGGAGGGCCCCACAGGCACAAAGAGTCATCTCTAACCCCCTGTCCTATCCAACTCCTCCTTCTTCCCCCCCTCCTCCTCCCCCCCTCCTTCCTGATGTCCGTGTCTGATGTTTGTCGAGGAACTTCAAACCGCTTCTTAGCAGCTGATTAGTTTTTCCCCTCGTTCTCACAGTGAGAATGGACTTGTTGTTGTCTGAGGGGATGTTATTGTAGCAGGGGAGCGTTAGATTAGAAGGTTGTGTTTTCTTTTCGGTCATTTCATCAGGATATGCTTCGCGATGACAATATTTCAGGAATATCTCATTTGAAACATGCACATCATATATCTCAGTATTTGCAATCCATAGACGCCAGTAATATATTTATATAATATTTATTTAGGGTTGGTTCCAGAGAGACCAGTGTGTTTTGCTCAAGGTAACCCTGCCTACCCATAATCCATCTTAGAACCATGAAGCAGAAGTCTGGACGAGGCTGTGCACACAAAACAGGGTCCAAATGTTCAACAACGACAGAAATCAATGATGTCATACTGCGTCCGTTCCGAAATGGCCACTGAGCCAGAGGTGTCTGGTTTGAGCCTGACATCCTGAGGTGTCTGGTGGGGAACATGGAGAGCTGTCACCAGATGGGGTGTGCGGGGCCTGCGGGTGGGTCACACCAGGCTGCTCTGGGCTCCAGTCTGGTGGTTCCCAACATCGACAACTTCGACAAGAAGGCCTTGAAGATAGAAGATTCATCCTCGCTCCTCTGTAAACAAGGGACTCGGGGGAGCGGACAGCACGCTGGGATAAACAAACTCAGACTGTCCCTTTCAGCGTGACCTTCACTGTCCCTGAAGTCCTGGTCTGCCCTCCCCTTAGCGGCAGGAACCAGCCCCACCTGGACAGGAAGTTCACAGCCACAGTGGGACTATTTCAGCCACAGTGGGACTATTTGGCAATGCCAAAATGACCTGTTCACTAACCACGAGACACAAATAAATAAATGAATAGAAATGCATTAAATGAATGACTTCTTGGCTTTCCAGTATTACACTCACGTCATCCTCCGCCGGAGCACTGGGACCGCTGGGACCGCTGTTTTACCCAGAATGCATGTCAGTGGGCCGGGCGTCGTCCCTCCCAGGAGAGCTCATCTACGCCCAGCTCTCCTCCAACTTCACAGCAGCACTGCCAGTTCACAGCAGGCTTAATGGGCTTTAAATATGGACGCATAAAAACCTTATTGTGCATCATCAGCTGCAGCGCGCTCTGGGCACTGATTTCCTGGAAAGGTTCTGAGCTAGCCACAAGCACCTTGCAATGCTAGAAGTGTTCATGGCAATATGACTGTCTGTTTTTGTTTTTCTCTGGGGCTGAGGCTGATGGTGAGGCTGATTTACATTTAGTCATTTAGCAGACGCTCTTATCCAGAGCGACTTACAGTAAGTACAGGGACATTCCCCCCGAGGCAAGTAGAGTGAAGTGCCTTGCCCAAGGACACAACGTCATTTTGCGCGGCCAGGAATTGAACCGGCAACCTTGTTGAGTAATAGCCCGCTCAGCCATCTGACTCCGTGATGGCTGATGGTGAGGCTGATGGTGAGGCTGATGGCGAGGCTGATGGCGAGGCTGATGCTGAGGCTGATGCTGAGGCTGATGCTGAGGCTGATGGTGAGGCTAATGGCGAGGCTGATGGCGAGGCTGATGGCGAGGCTGATGCTGGATGGGATGTGGGACTTGGGACTACACGGTTGTTCTGCTTCCGTGGGACTCTGTTCCCTGGGACAGGAGAGGGCCTTTGCGTGCCAACTGCACATCTAACTGGCTCTGATTAGTTTTTATACAAAGAGCGGGTGAGAGAAACAATGTTGTCATGAGAGTGAGAATGGGAGGGAATGAGAGATGGGGAGGGGGGAGGGAGCGGGGGAAGACAACATTAAACAGCGTGAGACTTTAAAAAGAGGTGGAAACACATCACTGTTCACCAGGCACCGTGTCACCATGATGTCTTTCCTCCGAAAGAAGACGCTGACTTGCAGCTTAGACGCATCATCATCTTCATCATCATCATCATCCTGCGTCAGGCTGAACCCCCTCTCCAGTCCCACTCTGCTAATCAGCTTTTGGAGTCCCAGTGTATGTCGCCATGGCTACAAATGCCCCTGGTAACACGGGTTTCCTTTCCCTTCGTTCTCACCTTCCCCTCCCTCCCTCTCTCTTCCACTCTCTCTTTAGTTCACTCCCTCCCTCGCTCTCCCACTCTCTCTCTCTAGTTCACTCCCTCCCTCTCTCTCCCACTCTCTCTCTCTAGTTCACTCCCTACCTCCCTCTCCCACTCTCTCTCTCTAGTTCACTCCCTCCCTCTCTCTCCCACTCTCTCTCTCTCTAGTTCCCTCCCTCCCGTTCTCTGACTTACCTTCGAGCCTGGGAGCGGAATTCTGGGAACATTTTTCCATGTGAAACGGCGAGGGCCAGTGTAGGGGTGTGACGCCACGGCATTGTTCCCGCTGCGAGGAGAGGAACCGTGCGCCGCGAGGCCAATTCCTGTCCGCTCCAAAAAAACAGCCACTTTCTCACACCGCTTTCCTTCCTCCGCCGGACAGCTCAAAACAATCCTGTGTGAGTGCCTGTGGGTACGAGGTAGAGAGAGAGAGAGGTGGAGAGAGAGAGAGGTAGACAGAGAGAGAGGTAGACAGAGAGGGAGAGAGGGAGAGAGGGAGAGCCTGGTTCAGAGAAAGAGAGAGAGTGAAAGAGAAACCAAGGAACAGAGAGAGTGAGAGAGAGCAACACTGGTCCGGAGAGGGGAGAGGGAGAGGGAGAGGGAGAGGGAGAGGGAGAGGGAGAGGGAGAGGGAGAGGGAGAGGGAGAGGGAGAGGGAGAGGGAGAGGGAGCGCAGGATGGGCAGTGAGAGAGAGGAGGGGAAATTGTCCTTTTTCTATGGGTTTATGCAGACTGTTTATGGGCTACTCAAAACAAACAAAGGGGAAAAGGAGATCCCATAGCCGCCCAACTGACACCCACACAACAAAGAGTGAATTGGCATTATATCACTGTGACCGGGCCTGGCCTACCGGCTGCTTGCCTGCCTGCGTGCCCCCCTCAAGCTGTCCTGAGGCACAAACAATGGAGTAGGAGAAGGAGTAGGATTCTCATAAAAACTGTTGGCTGTTCCTGAGGACATTTTTTGTTGTTGAATGCTGTTTGCCTAAATTCAAACTTACTCTGTGTCAATTCCAATGATGCGTGTAGGCGTGTGCGTATGAGGAGAGGTTAGAGTAGGGGGTTCTTCTCCATGACTTACTTTAAGGTGAACTCCAGTCTTTAACTGTGTCCAGGACATCTAACAACATTAACATTTAGTCATTTAGCAGATGCTCTTATCCAGAGCGACTTACAGTAAGTACAGGCACATTCCCCCCGAGGCGAGTAGGGTGAAGTGCTTTTCCCAGGGACACAACATCATGTGGCATGGCCGGGAATCAAACCGGCAACCTTCTGATTACTAGCCCGATTGCCTAACCGCTGACTCCGCAAGCACCAACCAACATCGTGACTGTAACCAAACACTTTTAACTTCACATTACCCAAGCCCATGTGTTTCCAGAATCATCATCATGACCTTCCTTTTATGGCCATACATTATCTTTACAGGGAGTCACTTCTGTCACTGGAACATCAGTTATTTCCTACCATTTGCTAAATTGCGCTGAGGCTACTTGCAGAGGTTTTTTCGTAGCGAATCACAATCAGCCCAGGAAGATGTCTAGACCTCTGGGACTGTCTCGTCTTCAGTTGCAGCACTCCTCAGGTCAGAAGTTTAATGAGTTCCAAATGTACCGTATTTGTGTGTGTGTGTGTGTGGGATTCATGTATACGTGCACCTTCGAGGACTAACTCAGACCACGCCCCCGTTCCCATGGCGACCCCCCCTCGAGCAGCCCCCCCCCCCCCCCCCCTCCCATGCTCAGGTCCTATTGTTTGGTTCTGCGATGAGCTCTGCACGTATGGACACTGTGTGAGCAGCATTCCTGCCTGCACGCTCATCCCCGGTATATAGTCCTGATTCATAGCCTGATACATGGCCTCTCCTGAGGTTGTCTACGCTGGGTCTGGCCTCTCTCGGCTCCCCCAGAGACCTGAGGCAGAGAAGCCAGACGGACAGAGGCTTAGAATCTCCACCCTCACATGTAAATCAAGGTCGTTCTTCCGCGCTTTTGCTTTATCACTCTTTCGTTTTTATTCAGTAGTACTCTCTTTTTTTATGGTTCCCTTTTGTTTTTCTCCCAGACTGTGGACGGTCTCTGTCCCAGACTGTGTGTGGTTTCCTACCTGCTGCAGCCAGAAACAGCCTTCCAGAAGAGGCAGATGGAACAGGCTGCTGTCTAGAGTTTCCTGCCTGTTGCCAGGCTGGTCTGCGTGCGTGCCCTGTCCACCGTCCTCCTCGACATTCTTGTCCTCTCCGCCCCTCTCTTCCCCGTCTGAGGATACGGCGTGTGTGTGTGTGTGTATTTTGTTGGATGTCTGGGAAAGACTGACCCAGCTGAGAGAGGTGGTGACTAGTCAGCCTGATTTAGTCTGTGTGCGTGTGTGTGTGTGTGTGCGTGTGTGTGTGTGTATGTGTGTGTGTGTGTGAAGGCGGGTGCTAAGGAAGCACCTGCCCCGTGTGACCGTCAGTCTCTGCGTTTATCTGACCCTGCTCACATCAGGTGGCTTCCTGGTGTGCGTCAGACACTGCTCCCCGAGGCCTGCTACCATTCGCTGCCTGCAGCTCCTCCTCTTCCTGTCTCAGAGCTCATTGATCTTGAGAGGAGTGCTGACTCCCTGCTCCTCTCTGCCTCAGCCGCCCTCCCTCTCTCCTTCTCTCTCTCATCAACCACTGATTCTGTCTGGAGTTAGATGTCGTTTCTAGTAACAGCTATGCAGGAGATCAGTCATTGTTTTTTGAATTATGCACGCACGCACATGCACACAAAGTTTAACTTAGAAATGTTCTCTCTCTCTCTATTTATGGATTGGTTGTTTTCCATGGTTGTAGGTTTGGTAACCTATGTGAGTTTAAATCAGAATACCATTGTTGTTGTCACTAAAAAGTATTCTGATCCACATCATTCTACACCAGTCAGTCTGTTTAGGCCCAGTATAGGCAGGCTCACTTCCAGACAGATTTATCTTCATTCTCGTGGAGAAAAATCCCAGATTGTCTTCATCATATGAGTCACATGAATGCAGTGTACACGGGCACAAACACAGTCTCTGCCTCAAGAGAAGTTGGGTATCAGGGATCTCTCTCTCTCTCTCTCTCTCTCTCTCTCTCTCTCTCTCTCTCTCTCTGTCTCTCCCTCTCTCTCTGTGTCTCTGTCTCTCTCTCTGTGTCTCTGTCTCTGTCTCTCTCTATCTCCTTCTCTCCCTCACTTTCTCTTTCCTGGTAGTGTGGGATGAATATATCTCTGTCACTGACAGCACAGAATTAGCTTGTGGTCTGACAGGCATTGTGATTTGTAGAACCTGAGCTGGTAGACAGGGTACTTATCTGGATGGTTTACCTGGAGATGTTACTGGCAGGGGTGGGAGAGGGAGGGGCACCTTGGATGGGATATCTGCTTTGTTTAACTCACTACCTCTCTCTCTCTCTCTCTCTGTGTATCTCATCTCTCTCTCTCTCTCTCTCTCTGACTCTCTCTTTCTGTGTATCTCATCTCTCTATCTCTCTGTCAAGCTCTCTCTCTCTGGGGGATTCTTCACACTTTCACAAACAAATCAAATTGTATTTGTATATCCTTTTTACAAGCAGTGTCAAAGAGGGCTTCACATATACCCATAAAACTGCACCTAAACCAGTCTAAAACCTCAAGGAAGACGTGAATAAAATTAAGAAACTTTAGGAGGAGCAATACAGTGAGGAGAAATTCATACCCCTTCTTCCACTGTAAATAACCTATGACCATAGTGATCCACATGAAGCAGTCCCATGCCTTGAAGGTACTGTGGTGGTCCTCTTTCAGCAGTCCTTCCTGTGTCCTGAAGGTAGTGAGACTGAGTGTGCGGGCCTGTTTGTTTACCAGCAGCAGCCCTGTGACGGATCCCCTCCGAGGCAGAGGCAGGGCAGAGGCAGAGCCAGAGCAGAGGCAGGCCAGAGGCAGGCCAGAGGCAGAGGCCGAGGCAGGGCCGAGGCAGGGCCGAGGCAGGGCAGAGTCAGAGCCAGGGTAAGGGCAGAGCAGAGTCAGGGCACAGTCAGGGCAGAGACAGAGCCGAGGCACAGCCGAGGCAGAGCCGAGGCAGAGCAGAGGCAGGCTAATGGCTGGGATGGCCCAGCTCCCTGCTTAATGCTCCACAGATCATTTGAGGAATGAAATGGTGGTTGGAGCAGAGAAACAGCAAACAGAGCCAACAGACCTTCCTATCTCCACACTCCCCATCTCTCTACTAGATCTTACATCCATCTCTGCACTCCACCTCTCTTCACCAGAGATTCTGCTCATACAAAGACCTGAACCCACACTTGGACAGCAAGTATGATGTATGTGTGTGTGTGCGTGTTGGGGTCGGGGGGCGGGCTGTATTCAGGAGCACTTTGGCCCTTGCACAACACTAACTTAAACCTATCTGTCATTGGGCAGTCCATTTGGCAGAACACTCTGGTCGCCAGCTAGCCAGTAATTACTTAAGAGCATCCTGTCAGCTCCTAAGCTGATAACTGGACCCAGAGGACAGTCTAACCTGAGAGACTTTATGAGTTGAGGTTAATCAAATATGGGTCATTCAATTATCTTCCCTTGCCGTGACACTGCTATGCCCTCGTCCTCCCTGGTTAGACGTAGCTATTATGGTCTGGAGCCTGTGAAGCAGGTGGGAGTACAAGGAGGGATAAATCCCCGGTGTGACATTCAGGAGAAAATCCATACCTGGGGACCACCAAGACTCTCTCTGCAGTCCTGAGTGGCTGGTGATGCTCTGTGTCTCCCTTGAAGAGATGGAAAGGTCAACATTACATTACATTTTACATTTAGTCATTTAGCAGACGCTCTTATCCAGAGCGACTTACAGTAAGTACAGGGACATTCCCCCCGAGGCAAGTAGGGTGAAGAGCCTTGCCCAAGGACACAACGTAATTTGGCACGGTGGGGAATCGATCTGGCAACCTTCAGATTACTATCCCGACTCCCTTACCGCTCAGCCATCTGAATCCCAACATAAATCTTAACCCCACACTCCAACTCTTCTCCAGGCCTTTCAGAACAGACATGCTGATATTAATTGCTGAAGGTGATTGTTGTTGCCAATCCCCCTCTGCCAAAGAGAAAATAATAACCAGCGTAATGACTGAGGGGGACAATTTCCTATCTAATGGCCGACCGTTTGATTTGCCATTTGTTGCGATAAATGGGATGTGCCCTTAATAGCGTTTCTTTGAAGGAGCCTTTCCCAAGAGGGCTTGGTTCGAAACACAGTCTCATTTAAAGCAGCGCAGAGTACTCCGCGGGGACATTCCCAAATGCTAATTGCGGGAGGAGAATGGGCTGAAGATCCGGTTTCAGTGCAAGCTGGTGAGGAGGTTGCCAGGACGAGGTCTCCAGGCAACCCCCCAGATAACAGACTAGGCCGTCAGCCCCAGCAGCAGGCCTCTGGTCTGGGGAAGGCACCTGGGGAAGGCCCCTGGGGAAGGCCCCTGGTCACCTGCTGGTGGATGAACAGTCACTCAGGATAACACTCACATGCTGACTGCCCTGCACGAGTTCCCCTCTGCCTTCCTCTACCTCATTTCCTTTTGTTGAACACCACATATGAGGAGGAGGAGGGGTGGTGTGTGTGTGTGTGTGTGAATGTTTGTATGAATGTGTGTGAATGTGTGTGAATGTGTGTTTCCTCGTCAGAGGCATGGTTCCCAGGGATATGTACCCCCTAAGGTAGAGGAGTGACATTGGCCAGGGTTTAGTTGCTCTAACACAGACCCTACATCATACAGCATGGTGTCAGAGAACACACACACAAACACACACTCATGTCCACTGACACACACGTACATGCGCACACACACACACAAACACACATGTGGACAGACACACACACACAGCCATCTGGGCAAGGGTAACATGTCAATTACATCCAATTCTACTCACATATTGTGGGTCCTACTTTGGGAAATATAGGAGTCATTAAATTGCTATGAGTGTATGATATAGTGCTGGACAAGAAAAGCTATACATTTCCTTCAAACTTCATACACTCAAGTCTCATTGTAATGTTTTATTAAAATGCAGTACGTACAAAGTGTTCAGTTAGATGAATGGCATGTCAAGATGCAGCACCAAGAACATATTTTGCAGAGAAAGGGTGTGCTGTGTGATGTATTGGGTCAATTATCCCTTAATGATCTTTGTGTCAAACAAATATTTCAACGACTCTGTGATGTTACAACTCTGTATATCCATGTAAATGTGATTACTAGCGCTGTCTGAGAAATGGCTTGCTGCAGGCTTGGCCAAGCAGGCTCCTCTGTCCAACCCTGTCTTTCGTTCATGGGTAATTTGCCTCAGGAAAGTTGTTTGAATTGTCGCCTGACGTTCCCCAGAAAAGCCATTACAGAACGTAAAACAGCAGTCAGGAGCTAGTTAGGAAGAGATCTGTGTGCTAAATGTTGCTGTAGAAATAGACGCTTTATACAAGGAGGAACGGTGTATCCAGACAGAAAACAGGAGACCTGCTTATTGCCCTCCTGCCTCCAACAGGGCTGACCTCGTATTCACATCTGGAGCTATAATCTTCCTGTAATGTGTTTGACACCTCTGCAGTCCACACTGTGACTCTGTGCAACAACTGCATGACTTCAACGGGTTCATTCTGAGTTGACACTTGGACAGGCCCACATGAACTCCATCTAAACAACATTAGGATTATACACAGTATGACGTGTTTGGTGCATTACGAGCTGAAGCACAGCATCACAAACTGTAAACAGAGACTGTTTTTAGGCACCCAAGCTTTCGATTTTGTTTGTCTTCCTTCAATAGTGTGTCAGTAGAAAAGAGCAATATTGAGATTTTTTTTCTCAACTTTCTTTCAAAAATGTTATATCTACAACAGCTATGAAAATATGTGACCTCTTGTGCAGAGGTCCAGTTGTTGACCAGATTGTCTTTTGTTCATACATTGCAAAGACAGATAAGAGTCACCTGAGATGATTTGCTGTGTCAGACATTTTCAGCCATGTAACACGGAGGTCACAAATTCTGATGACAGCTATGGTCCAGATGTTTCAAAAAAATTCTATAACGTTTATAAAATAACTTTCGAAATTAGCTTTTTTCACAGTTTTTTCCAAATTTTCTTTCCAAAAGATTTTTCAACCTTTTAAACTTAAATTTACAAATATGTTTGCAACCTGATGACAGCTATCAAAAAAGGTCACATATTCTGACAACAGCTATCAGTTCCAGATGGGGATTTTTGTTGTTGTTGAAAAAATGAAATTTGTGATTTTTTTTTTGCTAAAGACTTTTGCTTGTGACTGTATAGTTATTGCGCTCATGTGCTTCAGCACACTGAAAATTCCACATTCATTTAAACTTCTGTCCTCCCCCTTCTTTCCCCTCTGCGGTGACAGTTAATCTACCTGCTTCCGTCTTGCTCCCGAGTACATTTCACGAGTCGGGTGGGAGATTGATCCATTCCAAAGACGTGAATCTAATTACTCACAGCACGTCTGAATGATGAATGGTAGTGTAGCTGGTATTTTCCGCTGTGTGGAGTCAGATCAAAAGAGATGCCTCTCCTTGTCTCCCCCTGCATGTGCTGTCTTGTTGTCATTCTAATCTCTGCTATACCTTCTGGAGTACCTCTATGTCAAAAACCCTGACAGATATTATGTCAGAAGATAAAGTAACACACTGTATAATTTCTTGGAGTGTATTACGAGCCACAAACTTACAGCTCTCCTCACCTCCTCTGGCCCAAACTGTGAGAAGTTAAAACAATAAGTTCCCTTTACTGTCGCCCAGCATGCTTGTCTTCGAGGTATTTCACACACTAACTGGGTTGACTTAGCGCCTTAATCATGATAGGCGTAAACTCCAACGGCAGTTGAGTCGATGCCAGAATGTCACAAAGGGTCTCTACCCTCTCTCTCTGTTTCTCTCTCTCCCTCTTCCTCTCTCTCTCTCTCTCCCACTCTCTGAGCGCTGAGGAGGATGAAGACATTCCAGAGGAAGGGAGAGTGACAGCAAGCCTGGTGATCGTCTCACTCTCAGAAGGAGAAGGAGAAACATGGCAGGCCAAAGAGCAACAGGGAGGGGGGAAATGCAGAGTAAAGTTTCTCACTGGGCTCCCCCCCCCCCCCTCCCCTCCCCTCACCACCACCTCCACAAGAAACCTCCCTTCAGATGTTTTCTCTAAACGCAGCCTCTTGCTTGCTGAAGATTGTGATGAAGTCCATGTTCAAGGCATGGTTTTTCACACCAAGGTAATGGATTACTCGTTTGAAGGGAAGACCAACAAAAAAAAAACTTTGGAGAACAAAATGGATGCAGAATAAACAGTGTGCCCTTATTTGTGTGAACCCTTCTATTGCGTGACAATAAGTGGTACAACAAGCTACACATATACAACATTCCAGACTGTGTAGAAACCCCTTTAGAACAATAGCTCCATCAATTTAAAAGGCTTTTTCAGCTTGAATCTATTATTACTGGCCAAAATGTTTTCAGAGGGCATACTCTGGGAAAAAGTCGAGGAATTTTCCTGTAGGGGAACACATCCAGTTCAGTGTGATTAGAAAATGACTGAGAAATGCTTTTGTTAATAAAAACCAAACCATACACTACCTCAGTTCCCTTGTGTGATTTTCAAACAATGTTGGCTTTCTACAAACGGATCAAGAATGCCCTGTGTGTATTAGGTTAGAAAATGGTTAGACTTCTCCCTTTTTCCTGTAAATCCAGAAGCATCTCACCAAAAGAGTCCAGTCTGGATAACCCTTCTTATGCAGATGCTGCCCATCATCTACAGAAAGCAGTTACTGTGTCTTTAGAACTGGGAATTTGATGCAAAGTTAAATTTGGGGAAAACGCAAGGCTTTCTTTTCTCAGTTGTGTAAATCAATGTTTGGTCCCTGTTCGTACTGAGGTCCAAGGGCCCTGTTACATCCAACGCTGCTCTTGCTGTCCCACTGTGCATTGTTGATCTTATCTCCCTGACACCATTCCAGTGGAACAAATAAACCATAACACAATGAGAGCTCAAAACAAAGTGTGTATGGAAACGCACTTGAGCTCTTTGGGTGCCCTTGAAAACTTGTGTGGGTGTGTTTGTGTGTTTGTACAGTATGTGTCCATCGGTGATTCAGTGGTGTGTGTGTGTGTGTATCCCTCCTTGTGAAAAGGAGAGCCCAGTCTGTTGATGGTGAGGACACATTGACAGGTAAAACCAAACGGTTGGTTTTTCCACTATTTTCTCATAAATACTACCAGCCTTAGGCACAGACAAACCTTCACCAGAAGAAGTAGAAACTCCAAGCACCTGAAACCAAGAAGCCTGTATCTGGAAACGGAAACGTGATGAGACGAGATGTGGGAAATGTTCCACTCTGCCAGACAGCCTGTCTATGAGTGCTGCTGGGGCTCTTCTTGATGACATCACAGATCTACTGTGTACCACCACCAGCATGTATCTACACAGGCTTTGGACTGGTTCTGTTTAGTTTAATACAAGATTTCTCTGGAAGCTTTGGTTACAAGTGTTCAATGAATTTGCCTTAAAATTTAAGTAAAGATCCTTTTTTTATTGCACTCACATTTACATTTAGTCATTTAGCAGACGCTCTTATCCAGAGCAACTTACAGTAAGTACAGGGACATTCCCCCCGAGGCAAGTAGGGTGAAGTGCCTTGCCCAAGGACACAACATCATTTGGCGCGGCCGGGAATCAAACCAACAACCTTCTGATTAATATCCCGACTCCCTAACCGCTCAGCCATCTGACCCCACTCAATCCTATCGAGGCAGCATTTCCCAGGTGGTGTTGGGTCAGTCAGGTCCTCAAGTCCCTAAGAGTGACAGTGAGCTAGGGTTAATGGGTTAGGGTTAGGGTGAGCTAGTGACTTTACATGCTCCTTTCCTTACTTCAGGTGGTGTCTACCATCTGTTTAAACCATTAGTCTGGGGATCTGCTGAATCATAATGGTGAGAGCAGAGGGATACAATGGTGCAGACTGCCGACACATGCAGACAATAATGGACTGGGTTTATAAAGGGCTTTCCCAAGTCCTTTACCACTTTACATGGGGGGGGGCACACATTAACTCACACAAATAAGAAAAAAGGTTTTGCTCAGTTGACTGTAGGTCTAGAACACAGTTTTGTCTGGCCTATGTCAAAATCAAGAACATGTTCTAGACTGGCTATCAAAGGTATCCATAATTATATGTCCATGAGTCTGTGTTTCCCATTAGATGCAAGTTATGAAAGATCAGCTAAGTCCATACCATAAAGTACTTTTATTTCTGTCTGCATCTTCATGTTTCTTCAGATCAGAACCAGCCCGACCCAATAAACAAACTAAACTTACAGCGGCGCCGTATAGGGGAGAAAAGTTAGGACAATTCCAGGAAAATAGAAAAACATTTTTTTTTAAATCATGGGGCCCAAAATTCCTGCCAGCGCCCCTGTTTGGCCCCCGCGATTGCCAATCAAAGGGCTTCCGACGCTATTTTTGTTTAGGGCCCCCAAAACCCTAGGGCCCTGCTTCCGATCCTCAGAAGACCACGAGTCCTGTGTGTGTGTGTGTGTGTGTGTGCGAGTCCATTATGACCCGAACAAACCCCAGTTCCTCCTGCCTGCAGTGTAAAGTGTGTTAACAATACTTCCACCTGAGAGTCACGGTCTGTAAAATGATGCTGTGGCGTTTGCATCATCTCCCATCGCTCGTTAAGTGAGCAGAAACAGCCATGGAGGCAGTAACTACAAGCTGTGATTGTTAACAACCTCAGATAAAAGGCTTTCACGGAGTGAAAAGTATGGAGTCCAAAATAATGGTAATCGAAGTGAGCGTCTTTAAGTTGGTTTCTTGCTTTGTTAAGAAGCTGTTTTTCACTTCTCCAGGAAATATGTAAAGAAAGTGAACTTGTCTTGGTGCAAACCCTGAGCTGAAGCTTCAAACAGGAACCCCTCATTATCTTTAACCTCCTCTGCCGGTGACTCATGTCTGTTTCTTGTCTGGAGCTGTCTCCAATTCAGAGTGGCTTCCCCACACAAGCCCGACTGGACCCACCGGAAAGCTACATCAGACCGGGTTCGGACATGAAGCTATGTTTGGGTCCAGGTCGGGTTCGGTCACGTCGGCTGGAGCTGTATATAGTGTAATAAAATAAAATACAAATGATGGACCGACTGTCTGTGTGCCAAATAGACACTGTGTGTCGATTGATGTTTCATTTAACATTAAATGCGTCGGCCTTGGGTCGGGTTCGGACCTAAAAAAACCAGAATGTCTGTAGTGTTTGCGTCGCCTCGGTTAGGCGTCTCGGGGGAACTCACTGAGGTCGGGTTTGGACAGAAATATGCGGCCCGAGGTGCACTAGTCTCTTCTCTCCCTGGGTTCAAAAATGTTTGCAATCAAGACACAGGCTATGTAACACAGAGGACGTCCAATTATTTTACCATCACAGAGTCATTGATGAAACACAGAGCTGGAAGTGTGCTTTAAGGGCGTCGACTTCTGAGACGCACTCGGATGGGACATCCGGGATACTCCGTTTAAACACGACCTCTGGAAGGCCTCGCTAAACCAGAGGTGGTTCAGCTCTTTCCACAATACGTCATTAGTGCTATAAATTCATATCAAACAGACGTAATGAACTGGTGTAAACCTATACTCTAAACGATGGAAATATCCCATCTGAGTGCGTTTCAGAAGTGTACAACCCTTACTGAAAAGACTGTGTTGTAACTTGTATCAGTGACTTGACGATGGTAAAATATTTCAACGTCTTTTCGTGTTACTTATAGCCTCCATCCCGAATAGAAACAGGAAACAGTTGCTCCAAAAAACAACATAAAAAGCAGTTTCGTTAAATCAAAAGAAATGAGGCACGTGAGAGCAGTGAATGTTCTCTCAGGTTGGTTTCCCCAGGTCCTGACCCTGCAAATCAAAAACAATGAAACAGACTTTGCCGAAGTGCAAGATTAAAACCCAGAACAGGATCCGCCAGACTGGATTTGGTCTTCTGAGGGGCTTTCCTCACTGCAGGTCTTGTGCTCAGCTTATTGGAGATCAGATAGAAAGCAGATGCTGGCTGACACAAAGCAAAACGTTTTAGGCTTTAGGATGTAACAGGGACTGACAGATTGTGTTGGTACGACGGCCTAGGCAGGCAGCTGTGTCTGCAAGTGGTGAGATTGGGGTGGCAGTCTGTTACATTACAACATCTGTCTCCACCCGTTTCCAATAAGATGCTGTGTTTTGATGAGGTGAGCGCTCTGCAAACAAGCCTTGAGCAGAGCCAGACTCCTCCTACAACTGAGAGTCAGACTGAGAGTAATCATCAAATCAAATCAAATTTATTTGTATAGCCCTTTTTACACGCAAGCATGTCACAGAGGGCTTCACATGCGCCCATAGAACTGCCCCTCAACCAACCTAAACCCTCAAGGAAGACAAGGAAAAACTCCCAGAAAAACTCCCACCGGGAGAAAAATGGAAGAAACCTTGGGAGGAGCAATTCAGAGAGGGATCCCCTCCTCCAGAGACGGTTGGTAAGATAATAACCAATCCAACATCCACGGTAATCGTGGATGTTGGAGGAAAAGAGGTGCCATGTTCTTTTTCCTCCCTCTTTCAAGTTTACATTCCCCTGGGCTGAACCGCTGATGAGGTCTTTCTGTGCTCGGATGAAGTCAGATGAATGTCGTTTTCTATTTGGGTGGCGTAGAATGTTTATGTGTGAAAGAGAGATGGAGAGAAACAGCATTATATATAGAAAGAACGGTGTGTGTGCGTGTGTGTGCTTGATTGTGTGTCTGTGTGTGTTTGCATGCACACACCTGTGAGTGTACATGTACACAATCTCCTGTGTGTGTGTGTGTGTGTTTGAGTTCAATTTGTGGCATGACCAAGTCACAGTTTGACTGTTCTCTGGCCCTTGAAACTCATCCTTAGATTGAAAGGAGAGATACACATTGTTCTCATTTAGTCATGGAGGAGAGCGGAGAGGCTTGGCTGAAAGAAATCCACTCTCTTGTGAAGACTTTTTAGAGGCCATTAAAGCTATTGCAAGCACAGTTTAACTGGAAACATTTGTCAAAGGCGTTATCAACATGTGTACGCAGTAAATAAACGATGGATAGGATGATGCAGTGTTCTCTTGAATCCATCAACCCCCTCCTTTGCTCTAGCTCCTACCTTAAACCAAACTCTATTCTCATTTTACTTAATCAAATTTCAATGTATTTTATGTTTATTTGACATTCAGCATCAGTTAACACAGCTGATACTAAACACATGTTTGAGGAATGAGACAACAAAGAGCTTCCTCAGTAATGTGAAGGTTATTGATACACCCATGTAGCCTATCCGGCCACAGACACAGGAGGTCTAGCCAGATCCTACTGGCACTGCAGCTTCATGTTATGTTCCACTTCTGTGAGCCAGTTTCCTGTTTCGAGTACCTAGTGTGGAGTGAATGGGATAACTCTCTGGATTAAGGTCTGTGTGCTTGGTCCTGGGTGCTGGGGTCTGCAGACGGCATACTCAGGCATAATCTGCTCAATCAGACATGGGGAGAGACAGGTTGGGATTACCAATGAGTAGCCTAATCCCTCTAGATCGGAGAGAGAGAGAGTGTGTGTGTGTGTGTGAGAGAGAGAGAGAGAGAGAGAGAGAGAGAGGGGGAGAGAGAGAGTGAGTGAGAGTTTACACTTGTGAGTGTGTGAGAGACAGTAAACGAGTGTGTGTGAGTTTGAGAAAGAGCAGGAGAGTCTGGGAGTATGTATGAGCATGTGATAGGAATAACAAAGAGTAGATTCTGTTAAGATATTGTCCGATACACAGTACGAGACGAGAGTGAATGAGTTCCAGAACTTCATCTAATAAACTAACAGGGATATCAGATGATGACTACCAGGCTGATATGAATTAATATTCAATGACGAACAGCTGCAATGAAAGAGAATACATGAGTGTTTGTTCTGTGGCGGTTTGTTGGTGCGCTGCACCTGAGCGCTAGCTGACAGGAGCAGACAGCCACTCCAGGGTACCCTAAGTGTAATTGAGTGGAGTGAGCTCATTAATGTGCCTTGTTTGTGGGGAGCTGACAGGTGAGCACAGCAGAACTCGCTCTCTGGTCCGGCCCTGTTTACGCTGCTGCTGCCACGGCAATCTGTTTCACAGGGATGCTAGTGTACCACGGCTAGTCTAGTAGCCTGGCTAAGGGTTTTCAGGCTTTGTTTTTGCTTTTACTGTGTAGCTCTGCAGACCTCAACAATGTTATCCACATCTCAACACTTTGCTGCAGTCCGTTATTGATACATTTGAATCCAGGGTTCAGTTCAACATTTCTCTATGCCTTCACTGAGCCCTGGCTCCCATTGGGAGAACAGGGGGGTGATTGAACATGGGATCTCATAATCTGCAGTCATGCTCTGTCACTGAGCCAGGCCCTTCTACGTAGTCTACTGCAAGGGTGTTTAGCAAAGCGGCACCATGTCCCAACCAGCATCAGGAAAGATGGAAAGACTGAGGGAGGAATGGGGGGGTTTAGGAGGGGTGGACAGAGAGCAAAAGAGGGTTAGAGTGCAGCCTATGCAAGTCTTATTAAACAAATCAGCCAACAAGGGGGTCGCGAACTCTAAACACACAAGTCACTCCGCGGTGTTCTAGAGCCTTCTGTCGTCGAGGGCGGCAGTGAATGGCTGAGTAACGTAAACAAGTCATCACTGGTAGATGTCCCTGCCCTGCCTGACACATAAACGCATTCAGGCCTCCCCCCGCCAGAGCACAGTCACTCTTTGTTTACGTGAGAGGACTCGGCATGTAGCCAGAACCAGCCCGAGCACGGACCCTCATTTATGTATCCTGGGCATGCTAAGGTCACGCTAAGGTCACGCTAAGGACGTGGGATGCTAAAGGCTGTGGCCTGCTTTGTCACTTATGGCCTGCTCTATACTCTTAGTTTAAGTCCGTTTTTTCCTCTGCTCATAATGTGAAATTTAACCATTGAATGAACAGGGCATTCAAAGCTACAACAATGTCTGTAAGTGATTGAGAGACGCAAGTGTATGTGTGTGTATGTGTGTGTGTATGTGTGTGTGGGGGGGGGCTGGTCAGCCCAGGGTTCCCGCAATGTTGAACGGTTGTGTTTGGATCCACAAGGGAGCTGTTTGCTGCGCCAAGTCCTTTTCTCCTCATTGTTCGTGGCATGCTAATGACAGACTCAGCCACAATGGAAATCAAAATGGCCTCTCTGTGCCACCGTGATACGCATGCAAGCTGCAAGCTCTCGTCGGTGGGTAACCCCGGTCAAAGGTGAGAAGGGGAACCACTCAGGCTGACCATATTTGGTCAGGACTTACAAATCGACTGTAACAGGCTGACACTTGATTTTAAATGTGCTGTGACCTGAACAAAATTATTTGCAGTTACAGTAGGAAGGCCTGTTTAATTCTCTAAGTCCAGTATTCTTCCATAGCGTGATAAGAGGCCTAGTTGCATATTTGGAGAGCTGACTGGAATCAGCCCTAACATCGATGTCACGCCCTGGGATGAAGCATGTAATGTCCTGTTCTGGTGGGGACGTGGGACCTGTCCAGGACTCCCTAAATGAATCAAGCAGCAGAGGCAGCACAGTAATGATGGGGGCTGTGTGGGGTTTCATGGTCCGCTAGCAGATGCTCCCCATTATGTCTGGATGTCAACATCTCATGTTTTCTTCCCTCATCCACCCATCTTCTACTGGTCCCTGCAGCTAGCTGTCTAGCACATCTGTCTAGACCTGGAACTACATGCAGATACAACATTTCTTCTTGTACTGTAGTAGAGTACAGTGCAGCACAGTACAATATACCACAGTACGGCATACTATAGTACAGTACAATATACTACAGTACCATTTACATTTACATTTAGTCATTTAGCAGACGCTCTTATCCAGAGAGATATTCCCCCCGAGGCAAGTAGGGTGAAGTGCCTTGTCCGAGGACACAACGTCATTTGACATGGCCAGGAATCGAACTGGCAACCTTCAGATTACTAGCCCGGTTCCCTAATCGCTCAGCCACCTGACTCCCATACAGTATAATACAGTATATATATATATATACACAATACCTTTACAGTATACTAAATGACAGTGCAGTACAGTGCAGTACCGTACAGTATACTATAGTACAATACTGGCGGGTTGTGTGTGGTCATACTTTGATCGTGTTGTGTTTACTCTGTGTATGACAGGCTGTCACAGGCCCACCCACTAGATTGCTAATGGAGCTTTAGCTGTGTTTATACACTGTCTGTCTCCATCCTGCTTAATAAGCACTGTTCAATCACAGGCTCATTTCCCTGTCATGTCAAGGCCAGGATGTGGAGTTCCTGAGGTGGGACTCTCTGATGTATCCCTCCATTACAGGCCATTACAATCACACAATCCTGACAGGCTTTGGCCCTGGACAGACATTCATCCAGCCAGCCAACCAGCCAGCCAGTTCAGCCCAGCCAAACCAAGCCCAGCCAGCTAGCCAATGAGTCAAGCGGCCAGTCCAGTTCTGCTCAGCCAGCCAGTCAGACAGCCAGACGGCCTGCCCAGCCAGGACCTCACATGACTTCCACTCGCTGGATGAGACCCTGAGTGAACAAGCAGGACGTAAGTGGAATGGTAGACAGGTCTCAACACCCCCTTCATCCTCGCCTTTCTGGCAAATCAAAGTTCTGCTTCCCCCCAGACAGAGTTTGACTGGGAGAGGGACGGGAGGGGGAGCGGGGGGGGGCGTGGAGGACCAAAGCAGGCAGATAAAGACTTTGCGCCAAGGCTTGAACAAATAAACAAGAAGCTGATTATTTCAGTGCGCACGACTCGGCTAATTCACAATGAATGAACAGGGCCCTGCTCGCCCCGCAGATAAGCCAAGCCTCAGTCGCTCACAGGCTCCCACCTCTGTTTTCTTAGCTAATGCCGCCCCCCCCACCTTCCCCCTCCCTTCCCACCCCCACCCCTACCTCCTTCCATTTCGGGCCATTTTAATCAGTTTAAGATCCGTGTTGGATCTGTTCACCATTCAGGAATGAAAATGTCAAAGCAATTTTCTGAACAAGCCAATTCACACATCCTCTGTGTGTTTTCAGACCCCCGTCTAATCAGTGCATCTGATCTCAGTGTATATTATGCTTTCTAGGCGATTAGCGATGCTAATCTTAGCCTCTGTTACTTTATTCTTCTCTAATACCTAAACCACGGAACACAGACAAACAGAGTCAGCAGTCTCTCCCTGACTCACAGACGCTGTGAGAGGGGAGGCCTGGGATGGGTCGGAGAATTGTTTTACAGTCTTACAGCCAACACACTCCCAAGGCCAAACTCACATTTGACATAAAGCGACAATGTATATTTTCTTTGCAGACAGATCCTGGCTTCTCTGAGTTGTGTTTCTCTGCACATCTGAATATGTGATGAATCACGTTTTTATGTTTACAATGCGAAATGAATACGTACGGTAAAAGAAACCTCCCCAAAATATATTTTCTCGGTTCTCTCCTCTCTCCCTGTTCGGGAGGTGTTCTTTCAAGCGGATGGTTTGCAGATGGTTCTTACTAGACTCTGGTGAGTTTGACCCCAGCATTTTACCAGGGTTTACATTACACACTGGCTTTTTCTCACGTGGATATGTGCTGTAGCACAGCAGAGATAAAAGAGGCGGTGTTATTCTATGATTAGAGCTGGAGCACACTCAGGGCTGATCCTTAATGACCTCCTCCCTGGATCCCTCATCGACGTCTGGTCTCTCTGGGCAGCATCACGTACCGGGGAGGTTTTTAAAAGCCTTGCGGTCTCTGGTCTCCATTAGTCTAGTATCTCCTCCGTCCCCCCTCTCTAAAGAGCGCGGTTCCGTTCCACATTAGCCAGCAGCAGACCCTCGTGTCTAGCGAGCAACCCTTGCTGTGTTGTTGATGGTGGCGTTACCCTCATAGGGCTCCGTGGTGATTGAGTTGCGCTGAGTTTCCCCCGCTTCGATGGCCAAACCTCCCCTGATGAACCTGGGATAGCCCTAGGCATTCCTCACTGACCAGTCACACTGCAGAACCGTGTACGTTTGTGTGTGTGTTTGTGTGTTTTCAGACTGCGAATGTGCGTGGATGGGTTTATGTGTGTGTCTATGTGTGTGAATGGGTTTGCGTGTGTAAGTAAGTGTGTGTGTTTTTTTGTGTCTGTGTGTGTGTGTGTGTGTGGGAGGGGGTTGTCTGTGTGTGTATATATGGGTGTGTTTGTATGTGTGTTTATCAGTGTGCCTCCAGCATGTGTGTTTTTATGCAGAAGTGCCCTGCTTTTACAATCAATGGGTCTGAGTCAGAGGAAACGTGTGTTTGAGGAAATGAGAGTGTTAGTCAGGTCCTGTTCCTGTTGTTTGTTGATGTCACCAGTGCCTTCAAGAAATAGAATGTAATCAGAAGAAAGTTGTTTCTCCATTATGCCAGCACAGACTCCCAGTTACACTCAATGGCTGGGTCAGGATTTCCTCCGTCCACAAGCAGGACACGTCAACATTCAAAATGAAACTTTCGAAAAATGTTTCAGAAAACACACCCTCGTCATTTTACTCATGGAAATTCCATGAACAATCCGCATGCCTGGAAATGTAAGATCTTGACCGTTTTTTATCATAAGGCTAATCTCATCTACCGCACAGACAGCTGGTATACCTGTTTTTACTTTGCGATGTGGCTCGTAAACACAACTCGGACTTTGACTCTGGTCAAAGATGATCCTGTGAGAACCATGCACTTCTCCTCCTTGATTTTCTGTACTTTCTATATGCAGAGTTTGGAAGTCGGTTTGGATGAAAGTGTCTGTTAAATGAGTTTGGTGTAAATGTAATGTAAGTATATTGACTGGTATCTGGCCTGAGGTTGTGAGATATGTTCCCTGAGATAGTGAACCCCTGGTTGAGATGTTCCCAGCAGGAGTGGGTGGTGGGAGGAGTACCTTTGTATCTTATCTTCTTGGAGTGACGCACGCATCCTATAGTCTCCTGGACAATCTACTCTGTGTGTGGTGTATGGCTCCAACTTTCTATCTCTTTTTTAATCACTCATCTCTCGTTCTTGAATTCGTTGTGTGTGGTACGTGTTTGGTACCTGCTGTTTTTCCCCAAAGACTCGTAGAAATAGATATGCGTCCTGATAGGCCTGCTATCTGCCTTTCAGGGAACATGAAAATGTGGAAACTGTAAAATAAAATGAAGGGGTTTTCCAGTCTTTGCTATGTTCAAATTAATGATATGATGTTTTTCTGTGCTGTTGCAGTTGAGTGATAAGAATCTAGTAAGGCAGAGCAGAATGTATTTGGTTGCATAACAACAGCCCCTAACAGTACATGTTATGGTCTCCAGCTCTGTGCTGATTGGCTACATCCCGTCATCAGCCAATCAGAGCTCTCCTCACTTTCCCAGAGCTCAGCACAAGCTGAGTGACAGTGGCCATGGTAACAGCCGGGCTCTCTGCGGTTGGCCCTCACCCCTGCTGCGCAGCGTTTGGTAGCAGTTTAAAGTGTTGGGGAGTAATTGGGTCGTGGATGAGATGAGATATGTCCCCTAAGGTGTGACAGAATGTGATGTGTGAAATGGAACAGGAGGCGGAAGCCCTGAGGCTGTCCCTCACTCACACAAAGGACGACGTTCCTCCAACGTTTATCCAACGTTGACACATCGTCGGGATCTTCTCCAAGGCGCTAAGCAAGCTCGGCTCGCTCATACTGTCCATGTTACAGAGCAGTTTACATTTACATTTAGTCATTTAGCAGACGCTCTTATCCAGAGCGACTTAAAGTAAGTACAGGGACATTCCCTCCGAGGCAAGTACGGTGAAGTGCCTTGCCCAAGGACACAATGTCATTTTGCACGGCCGGAATCGATCTGGCAACCTCCAGATTTCTAGTCCGATTCCTTAACCGCTCAGCCATCTGACTCCCTATGCAGTTGAATTTCGAAGCTTTGCCCGCAAGGTTTGGATGGAAGCTCTTCCACGCGGTGCTGCTGACATCTTGCAGGCATGACTGAGGTTGTGCTGAAGGGAGGTGAGCTACATGCTGGTACTAAACACTCTCTCAGAGACTTAGTTTTAACTGTGTGACATGCCTGCTCACCAGGATCTCCATGCCGGGTCAAGAGGCTCTCGTCTCCTCATAGACAGCAGTGGTTCACCTGATACAACTTAACTCGATTGGCAGAAGCGATCCAAGCGGATCTTTGTGTTTCCTGTCTGCTGGCCAATGAAGGCTGTTGTAACTGAGAAGCATAATCCCGTTGGTGTGTGTGTGTGTGTGTGGAGACGCCATTGGACGGGTGACATGTGAAAGGAACAGGTTGTCATGTTACACTTGTACCAACATCTATAGACAGTTGTCACATTACACTGGTTACTCTAGTTTTCCTCAGCAGATGACAGTTGTCACATTACACTGTTACCAACATCCATAGACAGTATTTACGTAACACTGATACCAACTTCCATAGAAAGATGTGGATCAGGTGTCGAGATGGCAGAGGAGGTGTGTGGCTGGTCAGGTGTGACATCACCTGAAGATTTTGTCACCTGGAAACTGGCATAGGCTGGGGGCAGAGGCTGGGGGCAGAGGCTGGGGCAGAGGCTGGGGGCAGAGGCTGGGGGCAGAGGCTGAGGGCAGAGGCTGAGGGCAGAGGCTGGGGGCAGAGGCTGGGGGCAGAGGCTGGGGCTGAGGCTGAGGCTGGGGCTAGGGCAGGGGCTGTGGGCTGTGGGCTTTGGCTGGGGCTGAGGCTGAGGCTGAGGCTGGGGGTAGGGCTGGGGGTAAGGCTGGGGCTGGGGCTAGGGCTGGGGCTGAGGCTGGGGCTAGTGCAGGGGCTGTGAGCTGGGGCTGAGGCTGGGGCTAGTGCAGGGGTTGTGGGCTGGGGCTGAGGCTGGGGCTGAGGCTGGGGCTAGTGCAGGGGTTGTGGGCTGGGGCTGAGGCTGGGGCTGAGGCTGGGGCTAGTGCAGGGGTTGTGGGCTGGGGCTGGGGCTAGTGCAGGGGCTGTGGGCTGGGGCTGGGGCTGGGGCTAGTGCAGGGGTTGTGGGCTGGGGCTGGGGCTGTGGGCTGGGGCTGGGGCTGGGGCTAGTGCAGGGGCTGTGGGCTGGGGCCAGCTCAGCAGTCTTCAACAACATCTTCTGTTTGTTTATTCGTCCAGGGAGACTATATTAAGTGAGACTATATTAAGTGAGACTATTATATTAAGTGCATCTTGAAGATCAGCAGCAGTTTCTACCAATGATCCAGCCAGGTACTTAAACAGTTTTATTTTGTCACCCTGCGGTACCCTTTATTACAACTTAAGATGTAAAATAGGATGAATGTGTCCCTATCTTTGTGATACAAGGAAAAGTGTTGCAGGTTAGGGTAATTCATAATGAAAAATACATTCAGCTGTAAAAGGGAACAGCCAAAATCCTTAACGACAGTAAAGATAAGCATAACTACCGACCAGGGTGGGATAGAAGGGTGTGAAATTGTACCCTGGTGCAGGATGTAGCCAGAAGAGTAATATCATACAGGCTTGTGCCAGTCGGGAGGATTAAGTTGTTGTCAAACCACAGCTGATTATGCTGCAGATAGAGACAGTGCAGAGAGCTGGCAGATATGAAAGTGTGATAGCCTCCTACAAAGAGCTGCCTAGCCAAGACTGTCTAGATGTGGGGTTTGTGTGTGTGGATGTGTGTGTATTCTACCAGGGAGTGTGTGTGGGGTTTGTGTGTTGATGTATGTGTGTATTATACCAGGGAGTTTGTTTGGGTGTATTTTACCAGAGAGCGGGTGTTTGTGTGCAGTATACCGGGAAGTGTGTGCGTGTGCGTGTGTGTTGGTATACACGAGGTAATCTGAAGCAGACACGACACATGAGCACGCCCGCCCACCGCAGTCTTTCATTATTGAAGGAGCTTCGACTGAAAACCCGATCACCTGAAGAATCCCTTCTGCTGCCGTGAGGGCCCACCTCGGACGCCTCCCCGTCACAATACCACGAGAGACGAGCGACACGGACGAGACCACTGCAGCCGGCCTGAAACCAGAGCCCGCGCGGCTCCTCTCCACGCCGTGTTCACTTAAACAGGAGGGATGAATAATCCAAAGATGGTAAATCATGCTACTTAAGGATCCCTCTGTCTCTCTGTAGCGTTCGTTTAGAGGAAGTGGTTTAGAAGGGATGGGTGGATCAGAAGTGAAGGGATAAATCACAGCGGTCTCTTCATTTGTTCCAGATATGTAGGACCTAGCTGAAGTGGTTCTTGCTCTCTGGCTTGTGGCTCGCAGGGTCCCAACCTGTCCAGGTGTTCCTGGTTTAGTGAGACTCACCACAGCCGTCGCACCGGCCCTCACCATCCAGAGACAGCTGCCTCGATTTCCTCCACCTCCATTTGCTGAGGAAAGCCAATTGTGGGCATTTGACCATCTGGTCCCACGCCCATCGTCTAAATGAGAGCCTTTTCCTGCCCAGTCAGAGGCCCCAATTTCGTTATTGATGGTGGGCAAGAGACACCCAGGAATAATCACCTCTCTCCTCTAGCATGGGGCCCGCTCCACAGAGGAAGTGAGGCCACAAAAGCGGTGATTTGTCACCTGCCCTTTGTGTGGTGGCCGTGAAAGGCTTCTTCGTAGGGTGCGGCCTCTCTCCATCAGCCTCCCGCTGGTAGGGAATTACGTGGCTCAGCAGAGCACGGTGCTGTGGGGGGGGGGGGGGGGGAGCATGGGCCATCTACCGCTCAGGGCTGCAGGGCTGGAGAGGGGGGAGAACAGGTTTGGGGTCGGGCGGGAGGGAAGGAGGGAGAGGGGCTTCAGGGAGAGAGGGGCGGGGGGTCTAGCTCAGTCAGTCAAGCCCAATGTAAGCTTGTCACCTCCTCCTTCCACCCTGCCAGCTCTCAGGGTGGAACAGTTTCTTCCTGCTGAATACGTCCAGGACGTAGGTGTGGGATACACGTCTGTATATGACATTCTTGGCATCTTGTTATCATCATGGGGCGAGGAGTTGCATTTAAATGCTTCTTTGAATTGACACTGTGCTGAATGAGACTACAGGCAGTCCTCCTCAGCCCCACGACTGAGCCCAGACCGGGGAGGCTGAGCAGTCATGCCAGAGCCTCAGGGAGTTAAAGACCAAAGCAGGAAGTAGAGGAGAACATGGTTAAGCTGGTGGAGTCCCATGTTCAGGCAGGACTGAGTGAGGACCAGGGTGTAGCCAGGACCTTTAGATGCTAGATGCAGGGGCAGTGTTCGCGTCGGATGGATCCAGAGTAATGAATCTTCTGGCAGAGTTTCCACCACATCATATCAACTCTGGCTGTGTACAGTAGTTTAGAAAGAACACGTACATTTAGAAAGGATTACTACTCACAGCAGTTTGGAAAAGATCCATGCAGACTGTAGATTGTCATTGCTTTGTGACAAAAAAAAAAAAAACGCAGAAATACATTGCAGTTTAGTAGTAAATGATTGAGAGAAGCTTTATCTTTTTAATTTTATTATCGTTGGTGATTTATGTTCCTGTTATGATCTCATGTTTGATGGGTAGCAACACCAATACTGAGCGCAGGGGCCACCGAACACAAACACAATAAAACACCTGCTCTCTCTCTCACAGTCAACACTGGGAACGTTTAATGACTTATGTGGTCAACCACACAGATGTGCATCTCCATCCAATCAGAAACACATTGAGAGCTTTCTGCTTCGCCTCATTAAACTGCACAGCAGCTGCTCTGGCTATCCCCAGCGAGAACCATCCACACATTTACATTTAGTCATTTAGCAGACGCTCTTATCCAGAGCGACTTACAGTAAGTACAGGGACATTCCCCCCCGAGGCAAGTGCCAAAGGACACAACGTCATTTTTCACAGCCGGGAATCGAACCGGCAACCTTCTGATTAATAGCCCAAGTCCTTAACCGCTCAGCCATCTGACTCTGGAGGTAATGAGATAGACTGTGATGTGGGTCCCTGGCTCCAGGGTCGTCAGGGAGGTTAAGACAGGGAGGCTGTTGTCGACCATCCCTTTGGACATTCTGGTGTTTTAGTTTCTTGACACTAAGTAAGCCACCAGTGATGGAGAGAGAGGACGTCACAATCTTTTACATCTTTGAATTCTGAGATTAAGAGGCTTAGATCGAAGGGATGAGATTCTGTCTGGCCAAATTTTTTAGAAAATTGAGGGTGAGTGCGAGTCCACCACAGAGGTCAAACCCCGTTCAGATGTCTCCGTCTCACTCTGTGATTGATGGATGAAGCCAGTCTGTCACAACAGGTAGGAGACAAACTAGAAGGTGACCCACAGAAGTGTCCTGCTTGGTTCAAACATCACCCAGCTGAAAGAAATCTGTTGGGTCTAGATGGACTCTTATCCCCAGTTTAGCCAAACCAAAGCAACTTTTCAGCTCTGAGTACTGACCCAAGGATTCTGGGACTATTTCAGTTTTCATCCAAACAGCGTGACTTCCCCTCTCATGCTGTATCAATGCTTTCCTTAAACTCTGTTGTAGGTTCCATTCTACTCTATTCTATTCCAATCTATTTTAAGGACAACGTTGCTCTGCATGGTGTTTACTACCCAATCACTGAGACTTCCTGGATATCCCTTTGTCTCTGTCCTCCGATTCTCTACTGCTCCTCTGGGACCCCAGATGACTCAGTGTGTGTGGTGTGTGTGTGTGTGTTTGTCTGTCTGTCTGTCTGTCTATGTCTGTCTGTCTGTCTGTCTGTCTGTGTCTTTGTGATATCTACGCTTTGTAGAAATATGTGTTAGTAGAGCATGACTGTTTGGTAGAAAAGCACTCATCACAGCTTGATATCAGTCAGTGGACCAGAACTGGTCTTCTGAAGGTGCTGGAGTTTGACTGATGCCGGAGGCTAGCTATGAGAATCCTCTCTCCGTTTAGTTTTTCTCTCTGTCTGATCCCCCCTTTTTCAGTTCTTCTTTCTCTCTCTCTCTCTCTCTCTCTCTCTCTCTCTCTCTCTCTCTCTCTCTCTCTCTCTCTCTCTCTCTCTGTATCTCTCTCTCTCTCTCTCTCTGTCTCTCTCTGTCTCTCTCTCTCTCTACGTTCAGGAGGAAAAAACACCTCCTGCGGTGCTGTAGGTGTGCCTCTGTGTTCCAGGAAAAGTGATCAAAGCCTCTTCCTCTTCTCTGCGATCAAACGGGGATGGATATTTATTGCTTTGTTTGCCGCCGAGGCTCCCTCCGTCGGAGGAGGAGGAAATGGACGAGCCTCCACACCACAACAACCACTCACACCCCGCGTGAGAGAGAGAGAACGGCTAACAAGCTCATCCCGTAACTCATCCCTGGATACAAATCCTCAGGGGTGGAGGTGGGAGGTGGGGGGTAGAGAGAGAGAGGGAGGGAGAGGGAGAGAGGGAGGGAGATGAAGATCTCCACTCAGAGAGTATAACCTGCTCCCCTATATGGACTGAACCGTTATCTCTCGGCCTTTGGCACCCCACTGGGACACTATCATGGATTAAACCTTCAGTGCAGACTAAGGGGAATAATTGTATAACCTACATCATCCAGCTCTTTCCTTTTCTCTTTTCCAAGTCATGTTTCCAGTCAGCCAGTGCCTGTTACTGAGGCGTGTTTGCTAAGGCACGACCCCAATTACTACTTCTCTCATTCAGTCCTTGTAACCTCCCTCCCCCACACACACACACACTCTCTCAGACACACACACACATTTTCACCTGCCCCTCTCTCCCTCCCTCCTCTTCACGCACCCCACTCAGCTTATTTCTCTCTTCCCCTCTCATTTGAAATCTCTCTCTCCCTCTCTCCATCCATCCATCCTTCCTGTCCTTGCTCTCTGACAGGGCGTGTGTGTTGTTTTGATCTGAGTGACATCAGGGCTCTTCCCAGGGCATGCTCTGGGCACAGGGAGATCCACCAAAGGCCCCCTTGGGATGGCTTCATTTACGATCCTCCATGTACCCTCGATAAATTACACCCTGTCCTGCACGCTCAGTCATGCACGCACACACAGAGACACACATATACACACACACACACACAGATATGCACAAACACACACAAAATAATGAATTCACACTCACACACATACACACTCACACTCATAATACACACATCGTGCATGTTTGTTCAGGTATATCCTTTCTGACTCTGCTAGTAAAACTGTAGTCATGTGCTTATCTCTTCAAGCTCTCCTCCCCCCAAAGAGTGGAAGAGAGAGAGGAGAGGGAGAAAAAAGGACGGAGAAAGAATGAAAGAGAAAGAAAGAAAAAAGAGAGAGAAAAAGCAAGTGAAAACATTGTTAAAGAAAGAGAAAGGGAGAGAGAGACAAAGACGTGTGAGAGTTCAAGGGAATGAAAAGATAACATCATTGAGATACAATAGCAACACCACCCTTTTAAATAGCAAGAGATGGGATGGTGAGAGAGAGAGAGAGAGAGAGAGAGAGAGAGAGAGAGAGAGAGAGAGAGAGAGAGAGAGAACACTCTAAGTCACTAAACCAGGCTGATCTCAAACAGTTCTGTTTACAAGTAGCAACATGTACGCAAGTTAGTAATTGTTTCAGTACACAACGGGAAAAAAAGCTCAAGGTCATGAAAACGGCAGGATGGAGGGAGGATGAAAGAACACATCTGAGTGTGAGAGGGGGAACGGGAGGGAAAGAGAAAGGGAAATTACATAGAGGTAGAAATGCAAAGAAAGAAAAATAACAAGATGCAGCAGGGGTGGAAGAGAAAGAGAGAAAAAGAGAGGGAGACAGAAGAAGATGGAGGGAGAGAGAGAGAGAGAGAGAGAGAGAGAGAGAGAGGGAGAGAGGGAGAGAGAAAGGGAGAAAGGGAGAAAGAGGTAGATTAAGAGAGAGGGAGGGAGAAGGAGAGAAATGCAAAGAGAGAGGGCTGGAGGGAGAGGGAGAGGGAGAGGGAGAGGGAGAGGGAGAGGGAGAGGGAGAGGGAGGGAGGGAGAGGGAGAGGGAGAGGGAGAGGGAGAGGGAGGGCGGAACAGAGAGCCACAGGCCAGGACTGTGATAGCAGTGCTCTAATTAATAGGTTGTAAAAGCAGATGGAGGATGTGGATCGTCAGCGTCACTAAACCAACCCTCTGTTTAACACAGACACACGCACACACACGTGCACAGGCACACATGCGCACGCACACACACACACACACTCACTCACACAGCCCGGCCCATAGGAGCTAAACAGAGGCTTGCGTTGGTGACAGAGACCATGCTTTAAGTATTACTGGTGCGTTCCCCTAAGTGTAGAGGATATTTCAACTGGTAGATCCCTCAGTCTGCTGGACTCTCCTCTGAGTATCGGTGAAGTGCTCTCGAAACAGTCCATGTGACTGGTCCTTTGGTGTTTGGACACTGTAGTACTGCACAGTGCTAAATATGCTCCCTTGTATTTGACGTTCTCATGGTTAGGGTTAGGATCAGACCATTCAGTAAAAGCTGTATATTTTGTGTAGTAGACATTGTGTGTGTTAGTCGCCTGTGAACAGGACTCATCTCAGGGCTCATGTCAGGGTTTGTAGGGGG
>NC_061065.1:8173313-8275565 GCF_021917145.1 Hypomesus transpacificus | reverse complement strand
TTACCAGAACAATTCCCATGAATCTATGCTGTATTCGGACACGCATCCATCCAGCCAAGGATAGGTGTTCCATTCTGCTGTAAGAAGAGTTCGAAGTCTTCCTCTCCATTACTTTGAAAATGTCCTCCACATCCTTTTTCCACAGAACAACAGCAGACACAGGAGATAAAGATCGCTTGTAAATATAGAATCTGTGTTTGTTACTTACCATGTGTACGTGTGTGTGTGTGTGTGCGACGTGTTTTGTGACATTTTGTGAAAATATCCTTCTATCTGGGGAACATCCTGATCCCGGGGCGTAGAAGTGTCGTGAGCGAGCGTGTGTGCGCGTGTGTGTGTGAACATTTTTGTGAAGAGGTAGTTGTTGTTCCGTTCTAAAATGAGATGCGCCAACGATGAAAGAGAAGGAGAGCTGGGAAGGCTGAAAGTAGTGTTGAGAGGAGGAGGAGGAGGAGAGGCAAAGGGGAAAGGAAGGAGAGAGAGGGGGAGGGTGGTGGAGGTGGGGGTGGGGGTGGGGCGTAGGTGGTGAGGGGAAGCAGTGAGCACCGTGTGACCAGACCACAGTTCCTTCCCTGCCAGCCTGAGAACCAGGAAGTTGAGCTGCTTGTTCCTGCATTATTGGGACTAACAGGAAATGCAAAGGTCTTCTAAGGGGGGATGGGGAGGGGGGGGGGGGGGGGGGGCTGAGAGAGGTGGTGGAGAGAAAACAGGGCGTGATCGTATGTGTGCTGGCGAACAGCCACTGTTTCAACACTGAAAGACCCACACGGGAATCATCGCTTTCTTGTGACCTGACGAGTCATCCAATCAAATGATTTCAGCCTCCATGCTGCCTTGGCACATGTGGCTGGGATCAAACAGGATCAGTTCCTTGTCCTCCATCCAAGACACTCTGCTCAAGCCAACACCGAGCATGTCGCCACAACCAGACCCCCCAGACCTCCAGCCTTCAGAGAGAGTGAGACTGAGACTGAGAGAGAGAGAGAGTGAGAGAGTGAGAGAGAGAGAGAGAGAGAGAGAGAGAGAGAGAGAGAGAGGGAGAGAGAGAGAGAGAGAGAGAGAGAGAGAGGGAGAGAAAGAGAGAGAGAGAGGTGAATGTTATGTATGTATTCAGGCAGCAGGGTGCCTGGGGTGCTGTTGTCCTGTGGAAGGGATGCTCTGGTGCAGGGTCCAGAGAGGGAGAGAGAGAGGGAGAGAGGGAGAGAGAGAGAGTCTGGGTCTTTGTCTCTCTGCCTCTTGTGTTTCCTCACCATGGAGGCAGCTGAGTAAATGGATGACATGCAGGACGAGGCAGTTCGGAGAGCGCCCTGCAGTGTGGGCTTCTGCCAAGCAAACCGATCATACAAATAATCAGTGCTGCCTGTGCAAACAGAGTGCAGGTGCTCAGACCCGAGGCATAGGAGATGAGGGGTCCCCCACGCCACCTCGCAGGGGCCAGGGAGCAGCAGGTTGCCTTGGGAACCCCTCTTTGCTCTCCTCTTTCTCTGTCTTCACTCCTCCGCTTAATCTTCCACCCCCTTCTCTGTCACAGCCACACACACATGCACCACCACACACACACACACACACATGTGCACACGTATCTAAAGCGCACAATCATACACAAAGTCACGTATGCAGAGACCAAGCCAACCCCGCAGAGCTAGGCCTACAGAGATAACCAGGCTGTTAAACAGGACTGAGCCTCGCTTGCAGACACCATCATGTAAGATGGTGTTCGTCTGCACTGTTTAGATTGCTGGAAGAAATCAAATGAACCCAATGTGTTTTAAAAGGGTGTATCCTCTTTGGAAACTCGCATTTGTAAGCCATGAATAGTAGTTTCACACATTCGCTTGCCTTTTCCCAATCCCCCAAAATCACAATGGTTTATAATCTCGTCTTGATTTTTTTCCCTCTCTCTTTCTTCAGTCTTTGGAAGGTCAAAGGGACACAGCTCCACCCCCCCCCCCTCTCGTTCTTCATCACATTTAAAATAATCCACCCCCCCTCACCTCCCCCCCACCCCCCAACCTACTCACACACACTTTTTATCAACCCCCCCATCCATAAGTGCCTTCCCTGATGCAGACATGATTGTATACAATACTCAGGTGGTTTCAGTGGGGTTGTGACCTGCCTTCAGAGCTGATTTCCTTTTCGAGAGCAGCTCATGGGGAGGCTGCCATGGATTGGCCGAGGCTAGCTAGCTAGCATGCTGGCTCATCACCAAGTGAAATGACTCCACTTTAGAACCTGGACCGGAGGACTGTTCACATAGTAAATCAGGGAAATAATGATTAAGAGCCTGTTATTGTTCTGCAGAATGGAAGTAAATCAGAAAGTGGGTGAAATATCTGGATGAAGGAGATGCTGTTTTTGACCAAACACCCCACACCCCTGTTCTGTTAGTGGGCCGTGGACATAAACCAGATATATTAGGGTTGTATATCAAAAGCGTTATTGCACGATGAGGTCGTTTAGTTTTTTACTCTAGGTGTGATTAGTATGGTTTCTTGCGGTTTACCAGACAACCCAAAATCAAGGGTGCATCAGGAAACGACAAACACCTTGTGAGTGTGTGGGTGGTCTGTTCAAGATTAGTCCTCTACTGCCCTTCTGTGGTTTGAGGAGGAACTGCACCTGTATGCACAGTGTTGGTAATACATCTGGACATCATCAAATTTTTAAGAGAAATTCAGAACCCCATCCCAGCTAAATGATCACACAATGTCAACATGAGACTGCCACAGTCTTGGCAAGCCAGCAAAACCCACTCTGGAGGTGAAATATAGGATGAGACTCAAATGAACCATGTGCCCATCTAGCCTCTCTCTAGACTAGGGGTTCTCAAACTTTTTGGGGCCAGGGACCCCTTACAGGGCTGCACATTTTCCAAGGACCCCCCCATAAACACCCATTCAGCCTACACCCTTTCTGCTCTTAAATGGACACAATATGCTTGTTTTATTGGTGCAAATGGTCCCCATCTGTAGATTATTATATATTTTTTCACTTTTTAATGATTCACATTAATTTTAAAATTAATTTTATAATTACATTTACAATTTTGTAATTTATGGCATATTATTTTGCGGACCCCCTGGCTATGGTTCGCGGCCCCCTAGGGTTCCGGGGACCCCACTTTGAGAACCACTGCTCTAGACTCCAGGATACACCTGCTGAGGAGACGGAACAGTCTAGGACACTTTTACTAACACACACGGAATGCTCCGGAACAGACACAAACAGAACACACACACAAACACAGAACACACACATATACAAACACCCACACAGGCACAGACATACACATGAACACAGGCACACAAACACATGTATGCATACACACACACACACACACACACACACACACACACACACACACACACACACACACACACACACACACCACTGTGTAGGTGTGCTAGCTGGCGGCTGATTACACAGCAAGTTATTCAGGGTCATGTGAACGAGCCGGAGTGTTCAGGTTGTGTTTATTCTGCATGGTTTCCTATTGGAGACGCTCCCACTCACAGGAACATTAATGGTTTCCTCTTTCCCAGGGCAGGGCAGACGGGTGGGTGCTGCCAGCCCCTCCCAGCCCCCACCGCTCGCCCTCAGCCTCTACAAGGCCTCCTTCCCAGCCTCAACACATCCTCCCTCAGCCTCATTCCCAGCCTCTACATGGCCTTCTCGGCAGCTTCTACACAGCTTCATCCCCAGCCTCTACATGGCCTTCTCCCCAGCCTCAACACAGCCTCTACACAGTCTCGTCCCTCAGTCTCAACAGTCTCTCCCAGTCTGTATACACCGATAATGTTGTTGATATGTTATTTTGCACGGCTATCAAATAGTGGAATAGCTATTATGAGCTAGATACAGAGATCGAGACTCGAGAAGGAGCTGTGGTAGCACTTTAAGTTGGAACATTTTTGAGACACCAGATATGTTGGCAGAAGTTCATAACGATGAAGACTGAGTATGGATGTTAGCTGACCTGTTGGTGTGGAGGTGAAAAGGGCTTGTGAGGGTTCCTCCAGCTGCAGGTGATCCATATGGAGAACACTCTTCTGGGGTATTGATGGCTCCATACCAGCCATACCTGGATCAATGGATCCAACCCCCCCCCCCCAAGAATCTGCCCTCTGGGTGGTCTGGGAAAGGTTTCACCTCCCTCCCTCCCTCCCTCCCTCCCTCCCTCACTGCCCCTCCTTCTATTAATTTCTACATTTCTCATTTATCAAATCTCAAACCATATTGCCTTGGTACATCCTTCTCAGATTGGGATGCACCCTCTCACCTCTCAAATGTAATGTTTTGTTGCTAATTGGACAAAAACAAACAGTTCTGATTCCAATGCTCTGCTCCCCAGAAGTCTACCCAAAGCACTTTACATCTTAATCCAGCGTTGATAATCAGACCATGGCAACATTAGCATAAACACAATGCCATGTAGACCAGAAATGTATTACTGTAGAAGAAAGGAGAATATGAGTTTGCACAGGCACTTTATCAAACAAACTACCACACAGACAGCCATACAACCAACCAACCAGCCAGTTGTCTAGACAACAAGACAGCTAGCTATGCAGCCAGCTAAAACGTTTATATTGTTTTTTGTAATGCTGACTATGTTCTGTTTCATACTACCTATTTATGTCACTTTGGATTAAAGTCCAAGTCCACTCTGGATAAGAACGTCTGCTAAATGACTAAATGTAAGATATTATTATAATTTTTTTTAAAGCTAAACGTTTAGAATGTGAAGCTGGATATCTTCATGAAGGTTCCAGCTCCCCCCCTGCTGTGTCTGTGATTGGCCCAGCCCAGCTGTGTCTGTGATTGGCCCAGCCCAGCTGTGTCTGTTACTGTGGCCTGGCCCAGCTGTGTCTGTTACTGTGGCCTAGCCCAGCTGTGTCTGTTACTGTGGCCTGGCCCAGCTGTGTCTGTTACTGTGGCCTAGCCCAGCTGTGTCTGTGACTCTGGCCCAGCCCAGCTGTGTCTGTGATTGGCCCAGACCTGCTGTGTCTGTGATTGGCCCAGACCTGCTGTGTCTGTGACTCTGGCCCGGCCCTGCTACAAGCGGGGAGGCATGAAGACCTAGGCTAACGACATGTCGATACAGCCCTCCATCCGTCCTAATCAGCTTCTAACTGAAAAAGTGATGGATGGGCAGGTTTGATTTCTCTTGTCTGAATGCTCTATGAGAGAGAGGGGAGGGAGAGACATAAAGTGAAAGAGAGAGAGAGAGAAAGAGAGGGGGGTGCAGAGAAGGAGAGAGAAAAAGTGTGCGTGCTGACACTGTCGTAGGGGAATGGAGTGTTCCTTTTTTGGCAAACAAAGACCGAACATGTATCATGCCTCTACACTGCTGCCTCTCATTATTCCTCCATAGTGAACGTGTCTGACTGACTCGGTGCAGGCGGAGGCAGGGAGGAAGGGATGCGTGGAGCCTATTTTCAGACGTCTGATTGTACAAACAAAAGAAAAAAGCACACAGACAATGCTGTCCGGCTGCACTCTCCATATCAGACCAAACGGATTGTTAACGTGCTCAGAGATGGCCTCAATCACATCAGTGTAAGCTAAACCTCTGCCCCCTGCCTGTGGAAGCACACAAGCACTCACCCACAACACACCAGCACACAGAAGGCTTTCTGTGTGGATAGCTGCAGTATAAAACACAATCATACCGACGGATAAATCACCCTACCACCAGCTGTGGCTGTGAAGAGATGGCTGCAGCCAAGCCTGGGTGGAGGAGGAGAGAGGGAAAAGGTTACAGAGTCCCGCTCTGTTAATTGTCTTACAGGTTTTAATGAGGATCCAGGAAGAGGGGGATGAAGGGAAGAAGGAAGGAAGGACAGGAGAAATGAGGGAGAGCTGGGTGCCAAAATGTCACATGTAAGAGCACCCCATCTAGCTCGAGACGAAATGTCAGGCCGGTGTACCACTGCTTTATGTGCTTGAGTGTGTGTGTGTGTGTGTGCTTGAGTGTGTGTGTGTCCAATGCAGGCTGTGTGCAGGTTCATTTCCGCAGGGTAATCAGTGGCTCTGTCTTGTTAACACCGACCTTTAGTCTGTGAATGTAATTACTGGCTGTGACCTCCTTGGGAAGTCACACACACACACACACACACCCACACACATACAAACACCACACACACACACGCTCACATAAATACACACACATGCATACATACACACAAACGAACACAAACAGACCCACATGCACACTGTCTACTGTGGTCGGGCGCATGACAGCAGGACAGTCTTGTGTTGACAAGTCAAAATGATGCACCACCGTGTGGTTTTATTAACCCGAGAACCCAAAACCCCTAAAATATGCCATAGTGTGCAATACCAGCACATCTCAACAGGGGGCAGTGCACATCAACCTGTCAGAGTGCAAGAGGCATAGGAGATATCCTGCGTTGTATTCTCATCCACAGTTCAGGAGATGAGTAGTGATGACAGTTAATTTATGGTACATTTGAATTTGACGGCCAGTTTTACCCTGCCCAGCCTCTCTGCCTCTCAGTCATGACGAAGGTGACCGTGTGATTAAATGCACACGGGGAGGTGAGCTGTGTGGTGTGAACACTGCAGAGCCTCATGACAGTGAACTTCCATGTGTCTGGATGAGAGTGCTTTATGGATGGAGGGAGAAAGAGAAGGGGAAAAAGGAGAGTGCCAAAAAAAAGAACAGAAAGTCGTGTTTGCAAGTTATTTATATACTTCTCTGTCTTTGTGCTTTCCTGCGAGTTTGAGAGGTGTGCATGTGGTGTTTGTGTGTACACACTCCTAACTCTGGCCTCCATCAATCACGTCCGGGTCTGCCAGCCTGGGTGGAGCGCGTCGGGACACGGGCGCGGAGCGCAGAGCCCGGTCCAGTCATTGTCTGCTGGTTCCCTGAGTCCAAACAACCTGTCACACGTCCTGATCCAGAACCAGTCCTGAAGCTCCACTCATAAATCAGCCTCTCACACACTTCTGAAGGACAAAAGCAAAACGAAAGACAGAACTTCACTCTCGTCCAACCTCTCCCTGCTTTCGTGCGAGGAACGTAAATGTGTTTACTTGTTCTTCCAGATTTACCGAGGAGCACAACTAACAGCACATTAATCATTTTCATCTTCTGCCGTGGCTTGTTGATGGCAGCGAGGCTGGCGACTGCACAGTGGTGCCTGCAGCTCAGGAGAAGAGGGATGGACAGTAAGCTTCAGTGCGAGGCTAACAGCCCCAAGGCTGGACTGACAGCAGGGAACAGACCCAGCGTACTGTCCCCAGAGAGGAGGGTGGTGGCAGGCAAGCTTTGTCAGAGGCTCTACATGTGTAAAGATAACGTAAATTGTTCTGGAAGCTACTGTCGGAAAGGAGCTGAGGGTTGAGACAAGAATTGATGGTGGTTAGGGTGGTTAGGGTGGTTAGGGTTGGCGTGATTAGGGTTAGAGTGGTTAGGGTTAGGGTGGTTAGGGTTAGCGTGGTTAGGGTGGTTAGGGTTAGCGTGATAAGGGTTAGGGTGGTTGGTTTTAGGGTTAGGGTTAGGATGGTTAGGGTTAGCGTGATAAGGGTTAGGGTGGTTGGTTTTAGGGTAAACCATTATCCTCACCTACCACTCCTAACAGACCCTTGCCGAACCGTGATGATAGAGGTAGGTGAGCAGGGTTGTGGATAGAGGAATGAAGTAGAATTGGAGGGATGAGAAAAATGTATTTGATATCTAGCTCAGACACGTCACTAACACCCTCTCAGCAGGGAGCAGCATGGCGTTCCTGAAAATAACACGGAGCGAGCCCCCACCTCCCGAGACCGGATCACAGACAGGAGCGGTAATTGCTTCTGAGAGTGTTTTCAAGCTTACACTTTTAAATGAATTCTTAATTCGGTCGTCAAAGGCTTCCGATGCCTCGAGAGGCGTCGTTTTGGAGAACGCGGCCTGCCTTTTCCCCCGGCTCTGGTGATGGCACACGCAGTTGGAGGCTAGCAGGTGACACCCGGGATGAGTCATGGAGAGGTATACTTCACAGTGGGTAAACAACGCAGTACAACGCAGCAGTATTGTACGAGAGGTGCAGTCTGTTTGCTTTCAGTCACAGTGCAGAGCCATTGCAGGGGCTGAACACTGAGAGCTATGCTGCAGATTAAAAGTAGTATTCATTAGTAGAAGCAACAGCTGCTGCTGCTGATTGTTCAGTATTTGCTGTTACTCAAAAGGATCAATGCTCATTATAGGGTCTCGATTGTTTATCAACAGACCAGAGACAGCGGAAACATGGCAGCAGAGACACAGTAGAGACACAGCAGACAGAGCGGACACAGCAAACAGCAGAGACACAGCAGAGACACAGCAAACAGCAGAGACACAGCAGACAGAGCGGACACAGCAAACAGCAGAGACACAGCAGAGACACAGCAAACAGCAGAGACACAGCAGAGACATCCAGTGGCAGAGACAGCAGAAGACCTGGCTGTTCTTCATGTAAACAGGAAGGAGCAGGTCCCTCCCAGAGCTGCTGCAGGTTGTTGGCTGTTTTCACATCAGTCTGGAAGCCCGGCTCCTCGCTGCACTCATTAGCCCCATGCACGGCGGGGTCTGGGGAGCAGACACACACACACACACACACACACACAGACACACACACAGACACACACACAGACACACACACACACACACAGACACACACACAGACACACACACACACACACAGACACACACACACACAGACACACACACAGACACACACACAGACACACACACAGACACACACACACACAGACACACACACAGACACACACACAGACACACACACACACAGACACACACACAGACACACACACAGACACACACACAGACACACACAAGCATGACACACACAAGCATGACACACAGACAGACACACACACGTGCAAACACACATACTCATACACATATATTTCACACTGTACAGGGAAAATGTGTTCTGTGCAGATAGTCTGTACTGTCCAGATACAAGAGGCCATCCACCCACACAGCAGCTGTATACTGGGAGCAGCAGGGAGCTCAGTGTGTGATGTCTCAAGCAAGCATTCACAGATCCTGTAGCCATCTCTACTATTCAGATCATTGGTGCAGGAAGATGGAGAAAGAAAGGGAAAGTGAGTGCTTCCTTTCGTTTAAACCCCATGAAGATTAGCTTCACACTCAACTGTAGAACTTTGCTTTCAGCGTGACCTCCTACTTCCTCCTCTGCCCTCCTGCCCCCTGTCTTCCTGCCCTCCTTTACCATCCTGCCCTCCTGCCCCCCTTCCATCTGTTCCCCCTCCCAGCCTCCTGCTCTCCTTTGCCTTCCTCCGCCTTTGCCCTGCCAGCCCCCCCCCCCCCGAAGCCTCCGGCCCCTCTGCCCTACCAGCCCCCACCCCCCGAGCACTGTCCAGTCACCGCCCCCCACCCTCCAGCCTCCCGTCAGCACCCCCTCCAGCCTCCCCCCCCCCCCCCCACAAGCCCTGCCAGCACCTCATGTCACAGTACATCAGCAGCCTCTACAGTAGAGAGTCTCCGAGAGGAGATTTAGCTCTCTTCACTGTCTCATTAAATCCACAGGAGTTAGCCTTTTTCTGCTCCTCTTTTTCCACAAACACCTCAAAGTTCCCCGGTCTGATAAATACCAGCCTGTCAGCAGGGTGGGAAGGCTCTGACAGGAACATTTACTGCTCAATGAAAGTCTCTCCCATTTTGTACGGCAGCACAAAGCTGGGAGGGTTTGTTTACTGTTTTGCCAAGAACAGACATGCCAGTATGGCTGGGGTGTGATACAGTATATGAAATGTCTGGATCAGCCATATAAACAGCTGTCCTTAGGAAGTATGACAGATGTCAATATGATGGATGAACTGTGAAGGCTTGGCAATTGGAGAGGCTGTAAGTCTCTCTAGTGTGCTGTGAGAGTCTTCAGTTGGACTGATTAATCGATGACTATGCATTTAGATGTAGCATCTACAGTCTGCATTTCAACAGTGCTGAGAGATCAACGGCAGTACTTCAGTTTTTTGCCTTTAAATCCATTGGGATTTCAAACGTCTATGCCCCTACTAAATGCTCCTTCTCAACTGACTTCAAATCTAATTGAATAATAGATGGCACTTCAACATCCATTTTCACTTAATCAAATTCTCTGGAAGAGAGAGCACTTGGGAAATACAAGCTCTAAAACGTCTTTCGTCCAACCCCATTTTCTAAATCCTTACTAATCTGTCAAAACGGTTCTTGTTGATGCAGGGGGAAGGACCTTGTCAGAAAATAGTGCCTTCAAACCGAGACAGGAGGAGGACAGGTGCCACAGAGACACAGGTTGAACTCTCTTTTCTCTACGGCGACTGGGATCAGTCTGGAGATCAAACTGAACCACCGCCTCGTCTGGGTGGAACAAAAAACACAACAAAAACGACAGAGGAGAATGTCTGTCACCTTGTTACTGTGACTAGACCACATCACGCACAAGTGTGAGCACACACACACACACACACTTGCACAAACACACTCCCTCACTGATGTAGAGGAGGAAATGATCCCCTGCCGCAAAGTCTGACCCCTCCCACACAGCGGGAGAAGACAGCCCACTCCCCCAAGTCGTGCTGCTGCACTAGCATCTTCTCAGCTGGAGTCCACAGAAATATCACCGCTCATCTGTCATCCCGGGAAGCAGGGGAGTCCTGGGTCCTCGTGCCCGCGCTAGCTGATCTGAAGTCCCTGGAGCTGCATGTGGTCACAGCACTGAAGCTCAGGGCAGAGTTGGATGTTCCTGCTGTTGTTCGGGTTTTGTGGTGTGAGTGGTGAGATCATTTTTATGACAGGGTAGGCAAAGAGACAGGCAGGCAGGGTGGCAGAGAGACAGGCAGGCAGGGTGGCAGAGAGACAGGTAGGCAGGGTGGCAGAGAGACAGGCAGGCAGGGTGGCAGAGAGACAGGCAGGCAGGGTGGCAGAGAGACAGGTAGGCAGGGTGGCAGAGAGACAGGCAGGCAGGGTGGCAGAGAGACAGGCAGGCAGGGTGGCAGAGAGACAGGCAGGCAGGGTGGTAGAGAGACAGGCAGGCAGGGTGGCAGAGAGACAGGTAGGCAGGGTGGCAGAGAGACAGACAGGCAGGGTGGCAGAGAGACAGGCAGGCAGGGTGACAGAGAGACAGGCAGGCAGGGTGGCAAGTAGACAGGGTGGCTGGGAGACAGGTTGGCTGGGAGACAGGTTGGCTGGGAGACAGGTTGGCTGGAAGACAGGTTGGCTGGGAGACAGATAAAGATATTTGTGGGGGGAGGGGGCTGGTGACAGTAGCCCAGCACCCTATAACCTTCCTCTATTTAACCCAGAAGGGAGACAAATGCTCTGATTGGATCTGGGGATAATTGAGGTGACATCGGGCACTATAGACTGAAGGAAGAGAGAGAGAGAGAGAGAGAGAGAGAGAAAGACAGATGGAGAGAGAGAGACAGAGAGAGAGATAGAGAGAGAGAGAACCTGAGGTCAGCCGATGTTGCTATGGAGACACGTCTGAGGTTTTTCTATCTTTAGTACATCAAATTCCCATCTCTTCTGACCTCTCTCACTTGTCCTCTCACTCTCTCTCTCTCTCTCTCTGCTCTCTCTCTCTCTCTGCTCTCTCTCTCTCTCTCTCTCTCTCTCTCTCTCTCTCTGCTCTCGCTCTCTCTCTGCTCTCTCTCGCTCTCTCTCTGTCTTTCCTTAAACTGAGAGTGGGACTATCTGAGGATCTATCTGATACACAGCTGGCTAGGGTGGAGAGGACAGAGAGGTTCACCAGCACATAAACCGACAGCTCAAGGCTTCCATCCTCCATCCTGGTCTTTTGTTGCTGTCCAGCGAGAGTGGACTGGCTGGTGTTGGTGCAGGCGGCCGGGCAGACCTTGCTCTGCTCTGGGTTGGAGATTCAGTCTGAGTCACAGCCAGCCAGGTCTCAGCGGAGAACAATAACAACTTGCTCCTCAATTGGCAGGGAACACTGTGTTCCCCGTGTAGCATACTGAATATGTCAGGAACCAGTGGGCACCTCTCTCTCTATTTTTTCTCTCCCTCTCTCTGTCTCAGTCTCCCTCTACCTCTCCTTCGCTCCATCTCCCTCACTCTCTATCTACCTCTCTCTCTCTCTTTTTCTCTCCCTTTCACTTTCTACCCCCACTCCATCCCTCTCCCCCCCCTCCTCCTCATCCTCTGTCTTCTCACAGACTCAGAACTAATATTTTCTTTGGGTTTGGAGATTAAACACAGGAGCACAGTAAGAGTGAAAAGGAAAGGTATTCATGTGAGAGGTAGATGCGCAGTGGAACAGAGATGGTTGTTGTCGATGGAGATCTACAACAGTGTCTGCGATTTCACCTACAGATGAATCTTTCTGCTGTTTCTAAATTCCCCATTTATTTTACACCGAAGCATTCCTTCATGCAATCCCATCGGACATTAAGTTGAGCCTTTTTCGACAAGGAGAGACTTAACACCTGAAGTGTCTAAAACTGAGAGAGGGATTCTCAGGGCTTATTGCTTTTGTCTGAGGTGTTGTGGCTCTCGATGACCTTGGACTAAGGTAATACTTCGACATCTTATCCTGCACTTATCGACAGATCGCTTTCCTCCTCTCCCCCAACCTGGCCAGACTCTAATTGTCACCAGCTACAATTCCTTGTCTGCTCTGAAGGACCGATGTCCTGTCCAATCCGATCAATAACCTATTAAACTGTAATACACCTGCTCAATTAGCTATGAGATCTGCACCGAGGCCAAGAAAGACGGAAAAAAAAACACCACAAAAGGCACAACACGTCCAGCACACTCAAAATGGCGGCTGGTCCTTGCTGTGAAAATTCAAGAGGAGGATTTGGGTCAATTTTCCTGACAGCTGACAGGCCAATTCTTGGCATCTGTTGCAGATGGAATTCGGTTTGCTCATTGGAATTTCTCTTGCCATTGGAATTTCGAGGCAATCCCAAACAATGTGCCACATTGTCCTACCAGACATACAATGTGGTGGAAAATAGAAAACGTCATTAAAACTAAAATCTCAATTTTCTCCCAAGATTTCTATGGTGTACAGGACAAGCCAACAGGAGTAGTGTTGGCTCTCTGTGTTGTTTTGGCAGAAATCTCTAGTACTGTACAGACTACCTGTGCACTATTAACATATAGATTGGCTGTCTGTCATTTCCATTTTGATGGAGGAAGAGAGGATGGAATGATGGAAGGGTGTGAGCATAGGAGGAGGGGCTGGACCTTGAATGTATGTGTGTGTGTGTCTGTGTGTGTGTGTGTGTGTGTGTCTGTGTCTGTGTGTCTGTCTGTGTGTGTGTGCTGTCTCAGTGTATGACTGTGTGAATGTGTGTCTATGCTGAGTGGTTTTCATGAAAAAAGCACAAATACTATTTGTTCGGTCAGTATTTCTGCCATCATTCCACTGTGCTAACACTCTCCATCACCGTGGTGATGGATGAGGGTGGACCCCATGCAGCAGGATGAGTCAGCATGTGACCCCAGCCTGTGTTAGGTCAGAGAGACTGATATCATAATCAACTCAGACACACACGAGTTGAACAGACGAGAGCTGAACAGGAAATGACACAATCACGCCTGTGATGTCACAAGGTCACTTCACACTCCTTTCGGTATTGTAAAAAAAACACTGTCCAACTCCAGTCAGAGCTGTTTTCCTTCTGAACGAGAAAACCCTCACATGAGAAACCCTTGTCTTGAGAAGGGGCAGGTGTTGACAGCCTCGATAACTTGATAGGTACGGAGAGAAATGGCATGTCTGCACAGTACAGGGACAATGTGTTGTGACTTTTGATCACACCTCTTCGAAAACATGAATAGAAAAACGTACATCTGCTGGCCTTGCACTGTGGTAGCTGCCTTACAATGTGGCTCTTTCCTGAATGAACAAGACATTCACTGTTGCAGGCCTCCAGACAGATCCAAACAAAGCTTTATTGCCATCTACTTGTTTTTATGGACGCTTCTTTGCTGCTGCTTTGAAAGCCTCTTTATGATGAATCTAAAATATCTTGGTTCTCGTGTGCCATTAGAGAGAGGGCACCTTGTTCCCCCACCAACACCCCCACCTTTATTAAGATGGTGCCATTGACCCTGGGAGACCCCAATTACCACATACATTAGACCCATCACTCTCCCTGCCACAAAGCCAAGACAACCACACACACACACATGCACACACGCAATCATAAACACACACACACATATACACACATTCACTTGATTTTTACTGTTGGATGTCTCTTCTTTTGGTGAATGAAGTTGGGAGCCTTGCCCATGCTGTCACCTTGCCTTCTGAGAATGTGTAGCTGTGGATTTGCGTTGCACTCTGCGTTGACTCTGAGCTAGATCAACTGCTTTAGTTTGCATAGGAAATGTGTCATACCAATCATCATTCAAGGAAGTGACAGTAGGGGCCACTCGTAATCCAAGCTGCGACACGCTGGAACATCAGTGCCTCTCGAAGCATTTCTAAGATGCACCAGAGTTCACACCAGTCTCCTTCCATTCATTTTGCTTTCTAACTGTTTGTTCTCCTAGTCTCCAAGGAGCTGTGTCTGTGTGTACTTTACGTCAGATGTTTTTCGTCAGAAAGAGTTTATCTTATAACTTGCAATTGTTTCAGGGTAAACGGATCAAATACAGATGCTCCCCTCAGCTCTCATGGGCTTGCTCCCTCGGCAAACTCATTAGAAATAATTGGACTCCTTTTCTGATGAAGAATCTAGATCCCATGCTCTAATATTAAATGCTTCACGAATGCCCTCTGAGGCTGTGAAGACCAACTCCCCATCTCACAGACATGTCTGAGCCCATCCTATTTTACGTTTCAGTTCCCCTTCCTTTTACTCAGGAACAACAGCGATTAAAGCAAAACCGCACAATCTCGGTCCGTTCCTCTCTCCTCTCCAAGTCCCATCTGTGTGTGAGAGTGTGTGTGGGTGTGTGTGTGTGTGCAGACAGAATACCAGCCTGAAGGTAGAGAGGAGGAGGGGGTATCCAGGGAGTCAGTACACAGGCAGAACACTTCTTCCTTGAGCACATTTCCCTAAGCTGAGAGTAAGAAAAAGATGAACAGTGTTTGTTTGTGTATGGAGGGTGAGCTAGAATTCAACAAGAACTCATGGCTACCAAGACCATCTTGTTGGTCCCCAACCACACACACACACACACACATACACACACACAGTAATCCTGTGGCACAGATACACAGCAGTGGGGGGGGGGGGGGGGGGGGGCAAACTGTGGGGAGATCCAGGAAGCTTGGGCTTGAAGCTTGCTTGAAAAGGTCATCTAATGGGAATGGTCTTCTGAGTGCATCTGACTAATGGACACACCACTGCACGTCCCTGAATGCTGTTCAACTTGAAGCGTTTCAAAGAATATTGGTACAAAGAGCTACAAAGAGATGTATGTTGGGTTGTTAGTGTATCACATGATGAACTGAACTATAGAATACCAGCAGAATTTGTAGACGGGTTCTGTTTAAAAGGATTTTTTTTGTGGTTGAAGGGTTACGAGTTCAAAGCCCTTCCTCCTTTAATGTTCTTCTCTTTCTCTCGTGCTCTCCCCCTCCTTCTTTTCTCTCTGTGTCCTCTCTCTCTTTCCTCGTCTGTCTTTTTCATTATCTCTCTCTCTCTCTCACCCCTTCCTCTCTCGTTCTCGTTCTCAGTCTCTCTCTCTCTCACCCATTCCTCTCTCGTTCTCAGTCTCTCTCTCAATCCCGATATCTAATTACCACCACAGGTAATAAGCTCTGTCCATTAGGGAAGGTGGTTGCGCTCTGGCTCCGTGTGCAAATCAATTACCTGTCTTCTGTTTGCCATTCTCTCTGGCGAGGCAAGGCAGAGAGAGTGTTATGTCACCCCCCCCCCCCCCACACACACACACACACACACACACACACCAAAAGGGAACACACATTGGGGATGTTTCATGTGGGTTTTGGAACATGTAATGAACAAAACCTCAAACATATATTTGCCGGTTGCAATTTGTCATGTAGTGAGGACAGCGGCGGGTGTGGGGAGCTGGAAAGGAGGGGGGGAGGGGGGGTGTGTGTTCCTCTGGTGACATGTAGCCTGGATGTGTCAGAAATCACAGCTGCTGGTACTAATTACAATACTGAAGTACGACATTGTGCTGTGTGGTTTGGGAAGCTTGTTTGTGTGTGTGTGTAAGGGTGTGTATTTGTGTAAGGATGTATTTGTGTGTGTGTTTGTTTGCTTGGCCGTGTGTGTGTGCGCTTGTGGGTGTTTGCGAGTATGTTCGTGCAAATCCCTCCAAGTCATTAACTGGGTATTTAATGTACAAATTGTTAACTACAAATAACTAACAAAAAACGAGTCCCAAAGACACTATGAAGATATTACAATCTGTCGTTTGACCTGAGCTAAACTGAGTGGCCATGATTCTGGAAACCCTGAATCATCTCCAGTCATCTCCAGTCATCTCTACTCCTCTCCGGTCATCTCCAGTCATCTCCGATCATCTCCAGTCATCTCCAGTCATCTCCGGTCATCTCCAGTCATCTCCGATCATCTCCAGTCATCTCCAGTCATCTCCAGTCATCTCCAGTCCTCTCCAGTCATCTCCCATCATCTCCAGTCATCTCCGATCATCTCCAGTCATCTCCAGTCCTCTCCAGTCATCTCCAGTCCTCTCCAGTCATCTGCAGTCCTCTCCAGTCATCTGCAGTCCTCTCCAGTCCTCTCCAGTCCTCTCCAGAGAGCAGGAACCTCAGACAGGAACAGACACGATGGAATAGCAGCTGATGACCCTTGTGGAGAGACGTTTGGTGAAGGTAAAGGTTGTGCTGTGCGAGAGGGAGCAGGTGTTCTGTATCAGTTATGTATCAGACAGCCTCTGGCAGGGAGGTCTTCATCCAGGCAGGACTGGTGCAGCCTGATAAGGCAGCATAGCAGCCTCCCATTCTCTGTCCCACATACACACAAAATGTATATATACAGACAAGACACATTTACAGTATACACACACTTCAATTCAATATTTATTTGTCATTGTCATAGAAAACAACGACATTCTGTTTAGAGAAGTAACAATAACAATTTACAGTATTAGCAGCATCGTGAAGGGCTTTAACAACATGGACGACCTAACAGAACACTTGTGTATCTATATAGACAAACTCAAGCACAAACACGTACACACACTCATTCTCTCTCTCTCTCTCTCTCTCTCTCTCTCTCTCTCTCTCTCTCTCTCTCTCTCTCTCTGTCTCTCTCTCTCTCTCGCTCACTCTGGTCCTGCTTATCTCTCCAGCAGGAGAGCCCCTTCTCCTCCCACACAATCACTCAGCCAGTCGCTTTCTTTATCTGCTCCACAACCTTATCAGAGTGAAGGGATCAGAGCGTCTCCCAGCTGCAACGCGCTGGAACACCACACAGCCCTGGAAGGAAGTCAGAGGAGGAGAGGATGAAGAGGAGGTGGAGAAAGAGGGGGGGGGCAGAGAATGGTGTAATCACTGTGTATCTGCAGTACTTCAAAGATGGCGACACGTCGGACGGGTCGGGGGCTGGGGGGGCTGGGGTCACGGAGGGGAATTGGTTTGTGAATGTAATGTGTGAGAGCCACAGAGTGGACTGAACCTGTGGGAGGGAAGCAGACTGGAGAGGACGATAGCACTCACTGTGGATCTGACAACGTTTTGTTCAAAACACAAAGACATGAAGGATGAAGGATGCAATAAAATAATTGAATTAACATTTGTTTTAGTTTTTTTCGTGAATGTTTGTCTCTGTAACAGTTACCGGTGATTTGTCTGTCCAGCCACAAATGTATACATTGTATACATTATGTCCGAACTTGCAGTGAAGTGAGTCTTATTCAGGTAATTAGTCAAAGACATACAGCCTTAATCATGTACACCTCAGGTATTCTGCCTGAGGAAACAGAATAACGAGTGTTTCTCAGCGCAGGTATTGTGTGTGAGACCAGGAGAGAAGCTGGAGGAGGGGAGGAGGTGCAGCTCTTATGTGGAGGCGAGCTTCTCTTCCTGCTGCACTAGTTATCCCTGAGCCTGGGCGGCCACACACACACACGCACACACACACACTTATGCCCGCACACACTTATGCACACACACATTTGTATGCAAGCTCACTAACTCACACACTTTTATGCAAACACACACCTACACTCACTCACCTACTAATGCAGGCATACTAATTCACACACACAGAGACACACTTTCATGCACGCACACACACAGACACGCACACGCACAGACACACACACAGACACACACACACACACACACACGGTGGTACGGAGGCTCCCCTGGTGCTGGCCTGTCTTCCAGTGTGTACTCTCCTCCCAGCCCCAGTCTCTGCTCCCTCACCCAGCCCACGCCCCATCACGTCAGCCTGCTACAGAGCTCTCTCCCCTCCTGCTGGAGAGCCAGCTTCAACACCTTCACTGTCCTGCTCGCTAGCTTCATGTACACTGTGTGTGTACATCTTTTATTTTATGTTTGGATTTGTGCACAAATTTGTGTGTGTGTGAATTTTACTCAAGTTTGTGTGTTTGGATCTCGCTCAACTGTGTGAGTGTGTTTGTACGTGTAGGCATTTTATCTGTGGCTCTGAGGAGCACTTGTTTTCTATTCCGATACAGCAGCAGCTGCTGACAGAGGGGTGGATCTCAACAGGCCTGTGAGGCAGGGGCTCCATCATCTCTGGCAAACAGCAACATTGAAACCTGTCGAGACCCAAAGATGGACATTCAGAGTACCTCACAAGATGTTCGTTGTTCACATGAGACCAGCAGAACTAGCAATGTGTCTTGTCAGGTTTTTATCTGAAGTATCGGAAGAAGGACAGGGAAGAAGGATAGAGACGAAGCGACAGGCTTGTGTGTTTATGTTCCCGTTACTGGCGATAGTTGGAGAGAGGGAGGGAGAAGGGAAAGAAGGGGAGAGCTGGGATGAAAGAGGGATGGTGTGATAGCGGTGTGGTTACATAAAAGACGGAGGAGGCGGAGGAAGGAGTAGGAGGTGTCTCGGTCAGGTTAATCTACTTTGAATATAGGAAACATGCATTTGAAGATTTTCTTACACACACAACACAACACACACACGCACACTCTGCAGGGGTGTGTTCTAAGGGAGAAGATTTGATTAGCAAGCGTGGCTAATGCAATAACAAGAGCCCAAGCTGAGTTTAAAATCTCCCTGATATGATTTAAAACCCTGCTTCTTATAGTTTTAAATGAACAGTTTCTAAATTGTTGTTATTAAGGCCTCATGAAAGATACTGTGGAATAGAATATGTTTTACATAAATTACAGGACGATTTAGAAGAAAAAAAATGTTGTGAAAAAAACACCCTGGCCAAGACAACCCCAGACTTGTTTTACTTTTCCCCAACTCCTCATCTCCTCCCATCAGTATTCTACAGTAGCTCAGCCTTCTCGTGTGTTCCAGTTGAAATGAGGTGCTGTATCTTCAGAGCAGCTTGGCATTCTCACCCACAGGCCTATTCTTCATAACTGCTTATCTCCTCCCAAGCTGCTTATTGGCGCTCCGCTAACTCACCTCTGAAGAGCCCCCCCCACCCCCACCCCCCCCACCCCCCCACCGCACCTTGGTTCTTATCAACACTCTGTTCCCTCGTTCAGAAAACGCCGCAACACTCTGGACTGATATCAAGGGTTGTTATTTCAAGGAGTATATACTGTAGGTTCTGAATGCCGAATTTCATAGTGATGCACCTCGACACACACACACACATGGACACACACACACACACACATGGACACACACACACACACACATGGACACACACACACACACATGGACACACACACACACACATGGACACACACGCACATAGACACACACACACACACGCACCCCAAACAGACAAAATGACTGGCTGCATCCCCTCAGGAGCAGGGCAGGTGTGGAGGGAGAACCAGGTGCAGAGCCCAGTCTCTCAGCCTGAAGGGCGTCTGAAGCCAGCTCAGTGTCACCCAACTCACGGTGAAGACGTGTGGATCCCACCTCTCACTGCGCTGCAGATTAAGTGTTTTAAAGTAAGACCTCTGGTGTTTGTCTCTCCCCAGGGGAAACTGATCAATTATTCTGGTCATTTATTGAAGCTTCAAAACGTGTACAGAGCGGACGGGCTCCAGGCGATCGTGTGGGGAGATACGGCCGCCTCGGCATTCCAAACACATTACATCTCTCTCTTTCTCTCACTCCTTTCGCTTTTTCCTCTCGTGTGTTTTCTCCCTCTCTCCCTTTCAAACACACACACACACATAAGAGAGTCAGAGAGAAAATGAGAAGAAAAAAAACAAACATACGAGTCAACTCGGACAGGGAGAGGGATGGCTGAAGGTGACTACCGTGGAGCAGGTACTACATTAATGAGATCCCCTAGTGGTCACATCACCATTAGAACTGAGGTATGTTTTCCTGTCCCTGTGTTGTGTCTTTAATCTCTGTCCTGATTCCCCTGCAGTTCTACAGAAGGTGTGCTGCTGCCCGTCAGTAGAATCGATCAGGCGTGGAGACGGAGAGCTACAGTACGACCTCTTCAATCGAACACAAATATCAATATGGAAAACACATCTCTGGAAATGTCAAGGAGAAGCCTTAGACTGTGTGTGTGTGTGTGTGTGTGTTGACTTCTGAAGCCACTCTGATCTCACAACGGCAAGTCAAGATGAAGTAATAACTGGTGGTTTAATCATGCACAAAACCACATAAAATATGGATGTGCACGCAACATTTAGTAGTCTACTCCAATCCATCCCCTCAATCTCTTTTCCTTCCCCGCCTCTTATCAAGAATATTTCACCCTCCACCTCTGAAACTAGTTTCAACTGGTGCTGCCTTGAGGCTGTCTTTAAATCTTCAGTTCATGTTGCATTATCAAGCACATGGACAAACATTATGATATTTTCGGTGGCATGTCCCTCATTCACCATCACTATAGAATACTTTACAATTTCATATATTGTCCAAGGAAGCATTGTTTTTTGGATAAAGCTCCTCTTTCTATAGGAAATATACAGTATTGTGTTGAGAAAGATTTGTACTGTGGGTGTGTCAGATATGCAGTCAAATACTTTGTCCGAATGAGACTACCTTGCCTGTCTATAAAGCATTGTAAATGCTTTAAAGACATGCAATCTTTATTCACTTTCTGTCACTCTGACATCTCTCTCATACACACACCCACACGTACACACACACAATCACGCACATGCACGCACACACACATTTCACACACGCAAAAGTACATGTTGTTAACATACATATGATATCCCTGACTTCTCCCACAATGTACACCAGCTAATCCATAACTCTGATTTATAGTTCTACATAAGGGCACATCCATAACTTTGATGTGTTCCCCTGTACACGCACCTGGGAAATGATCGGACAGGAAAGAGCTGGAGCGCAGGGAAATCAATAGCCTTTGTGAGGAATGCCATCTTAATTCCCACACAGGGGCCTTCAGGAGACAGGCCTCTGCGGCAGCACTCTGGGCTTAGAGCCACACTCTGCACACTGATAGTCTGGAGGATTGCCACAGCCACAGCGACTGAAACAGGGATTTTCAGTTTTCTTGAATATTATAAAGACTTTGTGCTGGCAGGGGGGGGGGGGGGGGGGGTTCACCACATCAAAGCCGACCACGCCCTTTTCTACTTTGGGGAGGAGGGAGGGGGAGGTGAAAAGGATTTCAAATACTTTCAACAGTGAAGAAAAGTGTTTAATCTTCCACAGTCATATTTTATATTAATACGTTTCATTAGAAAAATACTGAAAAAAGTAGGTGTGTGTTCAGACGGTTCTAATCATAGCCTCTCTCAAAGGTCTTCAGGGAACTTAGCGGATATCACAGTTAATGGAAAACGAATTACCTTTTAACTTTCGTGTTATTTCCATGACTGCCTTTGCTCCCCGTTGCTCTGTAGAAATAGACCAGAATAATAGTTTCTTTGAGACAGAGACGCTTAAAAAACAATAGTTATAGAACAGTTAAAAGGATCAATCCCTGTCACAGTATTTTTTATTTTATTTTTTATACAACAAATATAATCAGCGCATTCAATTGATAGTTAAAATTGTATTTCCAAAAGAAAAGAAAAAAAGCGTTAAAGCGAATGGAACTTTTTCTGATCTGCATTCAACATTCAAGTATTCATTGAAAATCAGTCTGTTTCTTGGGATTGCTATCTTTTTTTTCTTCAGACAAGCATGTTATTGTCAACCGCAAAGAGATCTATGGAGGATATTTCCCAAACAAACAAAGATGCTTTTTCTCATAGCTGTTCTCTCCAACCCCTTCATCCAGCAGAAATTAACTAAGTTTGGCTGGGAGCCAATTAAAAGATTAGAGACATCAATAGACAGTAGCTTCACCATGGCAATGGAAGACGATGGCTAAACTGAAAATTAGCTTTGCTTGTTATCTAAAACAACACGCAATTACCCACCCCCTTCGTGTGAGAAATTATTTGGCCTTTGCATAGCTCTGTGTCGACTAAAATTGATGTCCTAATCAATTAGTTTGGGGGGAAAGAATATGACGTGGAGGGCAATGCGAAGGTGATCCCATGCAGCTGATGAGTACCAGGGGAGGATGCGCTGTCTGACGCTGCAACCTGATTGGACCAGGCAAGGTTTCCATGTTACACAAGGTGATGACAGAGAGCAGGACACAGAGGGACTGTGTGAAGCAACATGACCAACACAAAATGATAGAACAGAGTACTTGACTTTATGCACCTTCTGATTTATTTGATCTATATTTATCATCCCATAAGGCCCCCCCCCACACACACACACCACCCCCACCCCTGCTGTTCCACACACACACACACACACACACATACACACACTCCCACACACATACACACACTCCACATACACACGCTTCCTTCATGGAAGGATGGCGCAGGAGAGCTGTGGTCAGAGGGTGTTCTAAAACTGTCAGTGACACAAGCATCAGGATGTGTATACGACCGAAGTGTGTTAAGATTTCACCCAGTTTACCTGCATGGAAAGATAGACGGAATCTTGAAGAAATGTCGGAGGAATCTCTTTCCCTCTTTTCCATCTCTCTTCTTTTCTCTCACCTTCTTTTCGTCCACTCTCCGGCCATCCGTAACCATTCATCACAGCGAAGGGAGAGAGTTCTAATCATTAGCTTGGTAATTGCTATAGACAGTGAGCATACATCCATTGGACATTATCCCAAATGGCTTTCCACTAACTTATACAGCCCACCTCCTCACACACACACACACACACACACACACGCATGCAAACACATATGAATACACATCGTATGATTGCATTTAGCCCCAGGATCGCTTGTGGCTACACTGAAATTGCCACAAGAGAGTGGGAGCTATCACTGTGAATCATGCTGTGATCCCTTTTCATAGAGCCCTCTGAAGGTCAGCATAGTGTACACACACACACACACACACACACACACACACACACACACACACACACACACCCACACACACTCCACACACACGCCTCCTTCATGGAAGGATGCCGCAGAATAGCTGTGGTCAGAGGGTGTTCTAGAACTGTCAGTGACACAAGCTTCAGGATCAGCCAACCAGACTGGTGCAGGACACGGGGCTGTTTACACATATCATCTGACCTGACTGTGACAGAGGTGGAAGACTGAGGAGGAGGGATGTGTGAGCTGGTTGTACATGACTTTGAAAAGATTTCAGCTGTGACCTGGTGCAGGCCTGGCCCCCAGACCTCACAATCACATTCTTCATGGTTGGGATGATAGTAGATGACACTTGAAGTCTCCTTTCCTGTCCTCCCTCCTGTCCTCTCCTGTCCATCTGTAGTCACCTAGTGGCTATGTCATAAACCTACTCCAGTTCATCATACTGGTGCTATCCATGGTTACTGATTTCCTAACATGCTAAACATGCTGTATGCTGAGACGCTTTCAGACTTTAGGCACATAATGTAACTCAAACACTCATCAATTCATTCATTACTAAAACGAACACATGTAAAACTAACAACATTTAAAAAGCTGAAAGCATATCAATTATCCAGTAAAGAAGTGCTGCTTTTAACTGGTGTTATGCTTGAAAGTGCTGCTGCAGAAACAAGGAAACTCCATGCTATGAGAGTGTCATGAATAGCAGTACCTTGTCTGAACCATGATCATCACAACTTCCCCCTGGGCCAAGCCCTGCGTATGAACCCCACCCAGGGACTCGGAAGCATCCCACAGCACGACGGCAGCTCGGAAAACATTCCCACCACTGCACGGTGAAGTAAGCATGTGACCACAGATGATCTCTGAGAGCACATTTCTCTCTGTGGAAACATTGCATCTTCCCATTCTCACCTCTAAGGAGCCAGTCAGCATGTGTATCAATATTAACTAATTCTTACAAGCACAGGAGTACCGGAAGAAGCTAAGGGTTGGGTGGTGGTTGGACAGAGAGAGAGAGAGGAAGGAGGTAGAGAAAAGTAGCTTGGAAGAATGGAAAATGTCGTTTGAGTTGTCAGAGAGTTCTCCATCATCCTCCTGTGAGGCCTACAATAGCAGGTCTTTTGGGACCTGGCATGGCTGATACACCGTACAGAGCATGTAATAGTCACATCAGTTCTGGGGAGACAGCAAAGGAAGCCTGGAAGTATGAGCTACAGCTATCACTAGGAGTACAAGACAGCGTGAAATTGGCATTCTTAGGATCCAAGGGTGTTGGAGAGGATGGTAAAAATAGCCTTTTCCGACAGCAGATGAGGGAGTTGTTTAAGACAACACAGTTGCGTTTATGTTTTTATCTTGAGAGCTGCTCAACAGTCTAACAAGCACTGACCTTTTAGAAATGCAAGAACTACGAGAAAATAATGAGCAGGTGATGATTTAGTAAGAGTTGCTGCCGTGCAAACAGGAACGTTTTTTTCCTTTCTTGTCTCCCACAGATATGTGGACATGTTGTTCTCGCTAGGAATAGATCAAATGTTTCCATTAAAACACAAAAATGAAAATAAATACATAATAATGCTACAGTAAATCCACCTATATTCTGCTTCTAAATACCTGCCTACAAATGAAAGCCAAAACAGAAACATAAACTAACTACTAATGAACTAATAAATAAACTCCAAGGAATTTACTTCAGTGCTGATGCAGCTTGTTGCTGGGTAAGCATCCATTAATGTGAAGGCAGTGAACCAGTCCCTAGGGCAGCAGAGACAATAGAGACATGGAGTCTGTAGATAATCACTTCATCAGTATGGCCGCCCAGTTGAAAGGAGTGGATAATGTCCTCACGGTCACAGCTGTTGTTGTTTTCCCCAGCGAGCCGTTTGTTCCTTAGGCCATGGTTTGTTCGCTTCCAATCTCCGCTGCCCTGCGGTGGAACCAAGCCATTCCGGGTCCTGCTGAGGGGAGCAAACTTTTCCGCACGCTTACTGAACACGGGAGGACTGGGATCACGTTATGCTTTCTAAGGTCTTTTTTCCCCCCAAGCAAAGGCAGGAGTGAGGATCGAACAATTTACACCTCAGGCTTTCTCCTCCGAGGTAGCGTTCACAAGTGTTTCCTCTCTTGGGAGCTCATGCCAAGAGTTTGATTCGATCTTAACTGCCCCATTAAAGACAATAGAGACAAGAGATTACACTCTCCCCTCACCTTCCTGCTATTTCCCTCTAGATAGGAAGATTGCGTAATTTGCACCAGATAACCTATATTTACCGGACTGTGTTCATGGTGGTTTCAGGGTTATAGCTAAGCCACAATTGCTGAAACTTTCCTTCTTCAAGAATCCTGCTTTGATGGTTTAATTCCCCTCCTTTTACTCAGTCTTTCTTTCTCTCGTACTTCAGTTTTGCTTCTTCACCTCCTCACTTTCTCTCTATTGTTCCTCCATATTTCTGGCTTTGCCCCCCCAAACACACACACACACACATACACCTCCCTTCGTCCCCCACATATTCCCCACTGGCACTATCTCATTTCAGAGTGAATTGAGGTTCCTTAGGCCGTGTTTGCTGTCTTTCTGGCAGACGGGGGGGGGGGGGGGGGGAATGATGGATGGAGGGAGGGAGGAGAAAAAAGAAAAAGAAACATAATTGACAGAATCGTCAGAAGGGATGGTCCACAGCGACCGGTCAGGCCAGCACCAGACACTGTGCTGGGGGGAGACTGAGGCAGGCTGAGCTCTGTCAGACACACTATACCTGCCCAACCTCTTTTCACTTACAAGACCTTTCGATCCCCATAATGGATTCATTTAGCTGACTCTTTTCATTTCAAAGCAGCACACAAGGGGTGATTTGAACCTGGGATCATTTGCTTTACAGTCAAATGTACTCGACCGCTGAGCAATTCCCATCTCTTTCCTTTAGTCCTGCCTTCCTGCCTTTCCCTTTGTTTTGGTCCTCCTCTTGCCCTCACATCCAGTACTTGCCACAGATAGCAAATAAACCTGAAACTTGGATTATATAGTGGAAGGAATTCAAAGAAGGTTTTTCTCAGGTCATTGTTAAAGTTAAAACAACAAAAGGAGCAAATATCTGAAGGAAGTAGCATTGACCTTTATTCTGCAGTCAGACACAGACAGACAGGAATGTGATGATGTACAATCGGAAGCCATCTGTCTTGAATAAACTCCAGATTAAAGGTGTTTGTATCTCCGGTTGGCTTTTGTGATGTAAGTTTGAGGAGAGATCGTTTATGTTGTCTACTGTTTCAGCAAAAATTATAGGAAACATAAAAGGAAAAGTTTTAGACTGAGTTATCACCATTTTACAACTTTGTTTGTGTGTTGGTTTCAGTATCTCCATTGTTCTGTGACACCTCCCAACAGAGCTGAAGTATGGAATAAAAGCAGCCAAAAAACAAATCAATTTCATTATTATTTTCTTGTGAACAATGACCCTTCAGTAGAACCTGCCAACTTCAGAGAACCAGTCAAGCAGACCAGCCTCCTGTGGACCTGCTGTGTGTGTGGGTGTGTGTGTGTGGGTGTGTGTATACTGTACACTTGTCTGTCTGTCGGTCTGTCTGTCTGTCTGTGTGTGTGTGTGTGTGTGTGTGTGTACGTGTGTGAATGTGTGTGTGTGTACACCTGAGTCCTGTTGCCCTTTTCCCCTGCAATCACACTTCCACTTGGAGCCGAGGATTGTTGGACCGTTGTAGAGGAAAGAGGAAAACCAAAGAGGGGTGCGTCAGAGGGTCTGGAGAACGGACCGAGCTCCCCACTGCCTCATGGGCTCTGGAGGAGGGGTGGAGGGGCTTCACAGACAAGATGGAGCACACCACTGTGGAGGAAAGCTGGGCTCCAACATTCATTTTGCACAAGCTCCACATCGTAAACTTGATACTTTCTCGTATTTTTGCTGGGTGGGAGATTGATGTAATGGAACAGGGGGGGGGGGGGGGGGGAGAAAAGAAAAAATAAGTTAAGCGTGAAAATTAAAACACTCAAGAAATGGAAGGTAATGAAAGCTTAAGTGGTTTTCACCGTTGGAGTTTTGATGAAGCGTTGCAAGTTATTGGTTCATTAAGCCTCATTGTTTGTGATCGCAGTAGGTGGATGGCTCAATATTGTGTTCACTGTTAGGTCTTGTGCCAGTGCTTCAGGGTACACATGGAGTCAGGACTTTTGCAATAACCCTAACCTTAACCCTAACCCCTATCCCTACACCAGACTCCATACTTCAGACTTCCATACCTTTTTTTAATGAAGGAGAGGAAATTGAAGGAGAGGTAAAAAGGAAGAAAGAGAGAAAGGCAGTAGAAGGGAGGGAAAGAAAACGAAGGGGAAATGAGATCAACCTCTGGGAACGGAGAGCGAGAGAAAAAGCGAGCCACGTGAAGTTGAAAAGAATCCTGAATATTCATGTTTCTGATTTACGCCTTACTGGTGACAGGAGCCTGATAAGAACCGGCTCTCTCTGATAAGCCTGACTGCTCCCACCCACCCATCTCCTGCTCAGTCCCCCTGTAGCCAGCCCCTCACCCAGCGACGGCTAATCCTCATCCCCAGTTCAGAGCCTCGGCAGAGGGTCCCGAGTCCTCCTCTCCCCCCTGTAGCCTCCCGGGGCTCCAGAGAGCAAGCGCTAACTCTGTGTGTAACATGATCAGGCCAAAGCAGAGCCTCTTTGGCCCCAGGGACAGCCTGCTGTGGAGATGATTTAGTCAAACGTATGCATATTCTCCTCCCTGATATGGTGGTGTGACTTAGAGAGACGAAGACGTACACACAGTCTCGTACACACAGTACGCCGTGAAAAACTTCAAGGTTGTGTGCAGTGGGTTTGTGCATGCAAATATGTGTGTGTGTGTAGGTCCATGTGTCATTGTGTACTGTATATGTGTGCGAACGTCTGTCTGTACCAAACAGGCGTGCACATTTTCATACACAGCACTGACCATGACAAGTGAAAGTCTTTGCAGGGCTCGGAGTATAGTCTGATCCCAGCCTCTCCGGCACAGCTGTCCTCTCGCACGGTCACCCAACCTCTGCCCCAAACCACTTTACACCCCGGTAACCATGGTGACTGAAGGGATAGACCCGTGGTGTGTTTTAGACACTGTTTCCAGGGAGGGCTTCCATTTACAGAGTGTGTGTCTGGCTGGCACAGGATGCACAAGGGACAGAGGTGTTAAGATCAGATTCAGATCTCCCCTCAGTGCTCACTTGGGACAGCAGTCCACTTGGGACGTCCGGTCCTGGTGAACATGCTGCAGAGCAGGTGCCCTGGAAGCCGGGCAAGAGATTTACATTTTCCAAGCATTAACCATCAAGAAAACACTTTTTTGTGTATCGAACAATAGTCAGATCACGTAAAAGAAAGAAAATATAACGTTTAAAAAAATAAAAAAAGCAGAAATGAGAGCTGTCCTTTTTTTTCAAGTGAGGAGATAGGCTTTTTGCATTACATACTTTGTCTTCTATTTTATGCATTAGTTTCTTGGTAGCACCCATCTCACCCATTACCATCTGTGTTTCATCCATAGTAATAGTCTGAGATGAAACTGAGAGGATGAAATATGATGAAGCCAAATCCTTCAGGTGCAAGACTGTCTGTTCACATCTACACTGTAGCTGTGGAAACAGGTAGTGACAGCCCTCTTTAGGCTACCTGTGAAGCTATACTCCAGGTCAAACTGTTTTGATGTTGTACTCACAACGTACTGTACAATACAATATGGAGTTGAGAGATTTACATTGCTCACTGTGCCTGGTACTGTAGCTGATGAGGTCACTTGGCACAGTGTCTGGTAAATATAGTATTTTACTTTGTTATTTTTGATGACCAAAATACTTTATATTGGTGTCTGCTAAATATAAAAAAGCATAAATGTCAAATGGTATACAATTAATACTCCAGGTTTTCTTTTGAAATGAGTTCCCTCATATTCTATCCTGGGGCTATAGGCTGCAATTCTAGTGTCTTGTACTGGTGTGTATGCAGATGTAGAAACAATACTTACTGTGTAAAAATGTGCTGTAAAAGTGTGTGCTTGTTCTCCTGTGAGTTTGAGAGATTTAACCATAATAGAATGAAGGGCATAGAATTGGTTTAGGCCTCCAGCCCCATGTCCCCTAGCCCCCAGCCTTCCAGCCCCCCAGCCTTCCAGCCCCCAGCCTTCCAGCCCCCCAGCCTTCCAGCCCCCCAGCCTTCCAGCCCCCAGCCTTCCAGCCCCCCAGCCTTCCAGCCCCCCAGCCTTCCAGCCCCCCAGCCTTTAGCCCCCCAGCCTTCCAGCCTTCCAGCCCCCCAGCCTTCCAGCCCCCCAGCTCCCAGTCCCCCGGCCCCCCAGGTCTCAGAGAGGGAGAGAGAGAGAGAGACAGAGAGAGAGAGAGAGAGAGAGAGAGAGAGAGAGAGAGAGAGAGAGAGGGAGATAGAGAGGGAGAGAGGGAGAGAGGGAGAGAGGGAGAGAGGGAGAGAGGGACAGAGAGAGGGACAGAGAGAGGGAGAGAGGGAGAGTTCCTACGTGGATGAGACGACATATTACTGATTTCTAGTGGCTCATATTACTCCCAGTCCTCCCGGAGGTGGCTGAGATGTAATTGATTCTCCGTTTGCCTGCTGGAAAAATGCACCACCAAGCTTGAACTGTGAGCTCTCAATATATCAATTTATCAAGCTCACAAGCATCAGTGCTGGCGATTCAGGCTCAAACTTCCAGATCTGTGTGTAATGTATCATGTCGTACAGCTTCTCTCTCTGAGTCCTGCCGAGGCTAGGGGACTGCTCTGTGCCTCCAATCTGACACGCTCTCAGCTGCAACCTTCTCTCTTCACCACGTTTCCCATCTCCAATCACACAGGAGGTGTAGAACTCCAGTGAGTCGGCAGGAACACTTCAGATCCAGGTGCTTGTGATGAGCATGAGTTCATAGGTAAAACAGTTCTTAGTAAGTTAGTTGGTGTTATTAACACAATGTTAATGAGAGTCTTAGAAGGGCCTTACCTATTAACATTTACATTTACATTTATTCATTTAGCAGACGCTATTAACTAACGCTTATTACAAGCACTCATATGTAAAGGGTTACCTACTATTCTAACTGATGCTATTCTATTCTATACTAAACTGTAAATGGTTTTGGTTTGTTATTTATGAATGATTTCTAAATGGCTTAAACTGTAAATGAAAATGTCCTTACCAATCAATATTTCTTCTTTGTGATTACAAGGGTGGTTCCAATTAATTTCTTTCATAAAACTTTTGGAGAAAGTTCCGGTCAGATAATGACTTATCTTACTGGGTGCAAGTCTGCCCCGTTCATTAGCTGATGGAGGAGTTTAAAAACAAGGGCTGCTTCTACAGTAATTGTGCTTGTCTGATCCCAATGAGGGCAGGGACCTGCTATTACAGTGAGACAGAGGGAGGAGGAACAGACTGATACAAAGGAGAGCTGCAGAGACGTTCTTTAAAGTTTAGACAGCCAAGGGGAAGTTAGCCACGACTATCAGCCTACTCAGAATGAGATGGAAGGGATGGAGGTGAGAGATAATGATCTCCTTCTTTAATAACAAGTCAAAAAGAATGCCATTCAACACTCTTCATGCAGCAGATTTGATCAATGCTGGAGGTTTTGGCTGAATGTCATGGCAACTGCAACCTGGACTATGATCCTCTGCAATTTACGACTTCTCCGACCATGATCCTTGTGAAACCTGGAGTCAAATAATCCCCAACCAGTCATCTGGACAAAATGATCTGCAGCAATTCTTCTTACACTAGATTGGACAGGAAGAAGTCCTTGGAATAAATACAAATGTATGCCTCACAAACTCACACGCATGAATGCACACACATGCAAACACGTACACACATCCAAATGCATACACACACTTACACACACACTGACACACACACATACACAGACAAATATGCTTCTCATGAACTAGGCACATTTTACCCTTTTTTGATGCCTTTTTGTCCCACTGAGAAGCACTGAGACCCAAAATGTCGTTTAAAAAGACCTCACATCGTTTTCTCTCCAAACCATTTACTCCGTAATTGTAGCCCTAATCTCAAAATGACTAGCCAGTAAAGCGTATAATATTCCCTTCTTGGTCCTGTGTGTAAGATATTCATGTGGACATATTTTGTCTGTAGCTTGAATAGATCCAAACATTCATTTTCCTCATGCAATCCATAGCCACAAGAACCAATGAGCGACCTCCACCGTCTGACCTAGAGAAGGGGATGATCTGGTCAGTAAATGGGTTAGCATTGGAAACTGCTGACAGTCCACATGCCACAAATGACTTTTCCTTATCTCTGGGTTGACATCATTCTGCCACGAACAGCAAATGACCCTTATTTCCTCTTCTCCTTCTACACGGTTCTCTCGGTTCTATCTCTCTCTCCCTTCCCCTTTTATCTCTCTCTCTCACTTTGTTTTATCTCTCTCTCTCACTTGCTTTCGATCTGACTGATGGTATTTTTGAATACCATCCTCGTTCATTGAGGTATCAGTTCCCTTACGGCTGCAGGGCGTGACTATAAATACATTATCTTTGCATTTATGTTGTGCTCAGAATGTATTTCTAAGAGCACCACACAGAGTGGTAACAGTAACTCATCTAGGGCACTAACCCTTCATAAGAATGATACAAACCCTTTTTGTGCACCAAATTACAAACACATTTCCACGTCTAAGAGAAGGATTAGCCAGCAACGTTTGACATTTGTAAGAATAGTTTTCTACCGCTCAAGCGCTGACACAAACAAAATTGAAAGTTTATTTGTTATTCTCTCGCTGTTCTTAGTTGTTGTTGTTCATGCTATAGAATTGATTCCCTCACAGGCTGTTGACCTGAGTGTGATGGGAAGCAAAATGAAGGTGTGTCCGCCTGGGCATCGAGCCAGCTCGCCCTTTTCAATCACACAGCTGCTCAGGAAGGTGAAGAAAAAGCCCTAACTTACACGATTTCATTTGACGATTTTGGATGATTGGGGCTAAATCCAGGACATTCTGACGGCAGTTTGCGATAGACCAGGAAACGTACGTTTACCAAAGCTGGGGAAGAACGTCTCCCTGCACTTCCTGTCAGAGGTCCCGGTCTCAACTGGACTTGTCAGAGCCGAGAGATGGATCAGCTTCTCCTTAGTCCTGAGGGGGTCCTGTCTGTCAAGGGGCTGTCTGTCACGTTCAGAGTGATTAGGAGGCCGCAGAGCCAAGGCCACTGCTCTAACTCACTGACAATGAGACAAACTGAACAAATACACTGTAGGACTCAAAGCAGCAGCGAATAGTTCTGCTGAGAAGTAAACATAACAATAACACAAAGTATGTTCCTCGATCTTTTACATCCTTGCTGCCTTTTAGATTATCCTTTTGCCAAAGCTCTTTAGTTCTGTCTGAAAAAGAAGAACTGCTTTCCCCAGACCTTGTGGTCAAGGTCAGCCTTGAATCATCCCGGCTCTCTGTCTGTTCTCCATATCTCTGCTCTCTAATGAGCCATGCATTCGTTCCCCACTAGCAGGAGAAAATAGCTTCCTCTGCTTCCGTCTGCCTTCTCCTCTCTGTCTTCACCTCCATCCATCCATCTCTTTCCTTCCTCTCATCTTCTATATTTCAGCATGTTGACTAAGCATGATCTGAGCTCTCCTCCCTGACGTTGATCTCAGGGATTTACATCCTTCTGCTCATGACACAAATTACCTGTAATTTGCAACCCCCTTCCATCACTCTCATAATTTGCTCCAGTGAGAAGGCAATGTCGCAGTGCTTTTTCTTCTCTCTCCTTCCCTCCATTTCCTCTACTCACCTCTTCCTTTCTCTATGTCTCTCTCCCTTTCCCTCTGTCTCTCTCGCTTTCTCTCTGTCTCTCGTTGCCTCCCCCTATCTTTCTTTGGCACTCACTCTCCGTTTATTTTGCTCTGTCTCTTTCATTTTTGTCTTTGTTTCTCGGTCTTTGTCTTTCTGTCTTTGTCTGTCTGTCTGTCTGTCTTTCTCTCTTGTCTGTCTGTCTTTCTCTCTTTTTGTATTTTCTTACATTTCTTTCTTTATTTCTCTTTGTCTTGGTCCATGTTTCTCCCTCTCTCTCTCTCTCTCTCTCTCTCTCTCTCTCTCTCTCTCTCTCTCTCTCTCTCTCCCTCTCTCTCTCTCCCCTCTCCCTCTCCCTCTCCCTCTCCCTCTCCCTCTCCCTCTCCCTCTCCCTCTCCCTCTCCCTCTCCCTCTCCCTCTCCCTCTCCCTCTCTCTCTCTCTCTCTCTCTCTCTCTCTCTCTCTCTCTAGATTGAGAGCCTCTGCTGAGCAGGCTGGGAGAATAGGGCCTATGTAAGCAGAGCGTGAGGTTTTAAAACCAAACGTGCTCCATCTCCATGAATGGTTTCCCCCGACATTGGGATGTAATGCTGAAATGAGGTGTCGGGCTCGGCACTCAGACGTTGAAGAACAGCATCAACACTCTGAGGAGAAATCCTTGGCATGCGCCTTGAGGGAGGTCTTCTTGAATCCCTGCAGTGTCCATCCTTTAAGGGAGAGGTGAACACGAGGGAACAAAACCGCTTTTCAGCACAATGGAGTCATTGACTGAATTCTGTCCCACAGTAGAAGATGGTGTTTTGATCTTCCTGTAACTTTATAACAAAGGTGGATCAGAAGCACGGAAGCGTTCTTTCAAAATCACCAAGGGAGTGTTGGTCACAAACAGTTTTTTAAATTCAGTTTGAGAATGTATGAAACTCTGTTATGGTAGATTTACACAGTGCAGTGTGATCTGTAGTTATTATAAAACGCAGTCTACAGTACTACAGTATTTTCACATGTAGACAAAATCCATATACCTAATTTACCTAAATGGTATCTTGTAAATTTGTTGTATTTTTATATTGTAAATTACGGCGTAACTCATATTTTATTTTATAGTATATTGTAATTAATTATAGATAGTCCACATATTAAAATTTTAGGTTCCTATATGTTTATTGTATGCACTTTCCTGCTAAAGCAAATTCCTTGTCTGTGTAAACTTTCATGGCGAATAAATCCCATTCTGATTCTAATAGCTGTATTTCACTAACCCCAGGTGAGTGTGTTGACAGCATGATCTTGAGTTCATGGAAGGAGGTCCAACACAGTCCATCATCTGCCGGAGAAAGGGGCTGAAGACTATTACGAGCCGGCAGTTCGATCATAAACCATGCAAGTCTGACAAATAAAGAAACACTATCAACCACAGAATTGAAAAAGTCCTTTTGTTAAGCCCACAGTCTGTCCTCGAAGAGTGGCATGGCTGATAGCACTCAGAGAATGAAGGCTGCGGTCTCTTCTGAAAAGAAATGATGGAGCCTGTTCAGACTGAGCTGAGATCCAGAGAGCGTTCACACAGGTCGAACACCACACAGACACCCTGACTGTAGAATCACATCGAGAACAGAAAGAGCCTTCTGTGTGAAGATCAGACCAGAGGCTGTCCTGGTGGATTACCAAGCACTCGGATTCAACCGTTACTGAGAGGACTGGGAACCATTATCATGAGACTCCATACATAAAGGATCTATAGTGTTCACATGGAAGGCTTGTGTGGCTTCATAAAGTAGAGGCTTCTTTCAGAAGGAAGGCTTCTGTTGAGCACAGGGATAAAGCAGATTTTTGGAGTTTGGCAGGTGCATCGACTAAACCAGTATTTTCAAAGATTTTAGTTGATGCTCATGAAATGAGCTCAATAAGGTGTCTTGCGGTTGCCTGGCTGCCAGCCCAACTTCTCCCCGCCCACAAAAAAATTTGGTCGGGAAGTTGGGTCTGGAGGGTCTCGTATTGGGGACAACTACAGAAAACCAGAATCGGGACGGACCAATGAAATTGCCAGGGCGGGCTTTATACGATGATGGACAGATGATCAACAGTAACGTATTCAACAACGTCACGAAAGAGCGCTTGGGTTGAATTTGTTTTCAACAAACAACATATTACGTTGCTCTGATTGGTTATAGGTGTATCCAATTGAGCGAAGAGGCATTTGTTTTACGAGTTCGGTTGAAACACGCCCCGTAGTCACAGCCCAACGGAGAGTTTTCAGACTCATATTTTGACTAGAATTATGAGTATGACAACGTCAGGCTAGTGGTGTCCTGGCATTTTTAAAAAAAATGTAATCACATTTTCGAAGGCTGTGTTGTTGGTGTTTGGTTGACCTGTTAGTCTGCCGTCAAGAATGAAATGAAAGAACGTCAGTGTAAATCGTCCTTGAACTTCAAAGAGACGAGGTCTCCTGCTCAGGCTGGTCACAGCACAACACTACATCTGATCAGATGTGAATATTCATATACATTTGGTCATTTAGCAGATGCTCTTATCCAGAGTGACTTACAGTAAGTACAGGGACATTTCCCCCGAGGCGAGTAGGGTGAAGTGCTTTACCCAAGGACACAACGTCATTTGGCACTGCCAGGAATCAAACCGGCAACATTCTGATTACTGTAATAGCCCGATTCCCTAACCGCTCAGCCATTTGTCTGAATATGCAACAAATGAAGATAATACTCAAATAACACATGTATGGAATTTATATTAGAGATTTGGAAAATGAAAAGAAAATATATATAGAAACACGGTATTACAGAAGCAGTACCTTTGCACCCTGCACACCCAGTTAAATGTTAATGAAAAGGAAACTGCCGAGTAGAGTGCTGTACAGTTCTCTGTTCATAACAGGGTAACTGGAAGCCCTGGAGAAAGAATATGATTTCGCCTATAAAAGTGTTTTCGACAGGTAGATTAACCCCTGGATGGATACACAGACATAGCTTTCTATTCTTTCTCTGTTGACCTGTGGTTTTCCATTGAAGAAAACAACAACACGTTTTTATCATCAACTGCCAAAATATCTTTCCAGCTAGTCTCAGATGAATCAGGTCACAACTGTGAGGTGATGTTCCCAGCAGAAACTGAACATGAAAATAATGTTTCAGATAGATGGCAAATACAAATCTCACTGTGCATTTATCACGTCAATAGTTTGTTTAAAGATCTATAGGTCTGGTTTTCAGTAAAGTGAAGGATAAAATCAAAAATGTTTTTTCTCTGCTGGTGGTTGATTGTTTTGTTGATTGAACTGCATTTGTGTGTGTGTGTGTTTGTGTGTGTGAGAGAGAGAGAGACAGAGAGAGAGAGAAAGTGTGTGTGTAGGTGTGTGTGGCAGAGTGAAAGGGAGAAGGGATAGAAGAGAGAGAGATAAAGTGATGTTTGTGTGTCATGCCTTGTGCATTTGCCAAGTTCTAAGGTCACTAACCGTCTCTGGAGGAGGGGATCCCTCACTGAATAGCTCCTCCCAAGGTTTCTTCCATTTTTTTCTCCTCTTCTGAGTTTTTATGGGAGTTTTTCCTTGTCTTCCTTAAGGGTTTAGGTTGGTTGAGGGGCAGTTCTATGGGCGTATGTGAAGCCATCTGTGACATTGCTTGTAAAAAAGGCTATAGATTTAGATTTGTATTGGATTTGATTCTAAACGTTGCTGAACAAACAGCTGACCCTGTCCTCCTTCAGAATCGAAGGTCCTCCGCTTCACAACTTGCGATCAATTCATACAACGTATTTCACGACACATTGTCTTCATTTCATGGATGCTTTTATCCAAAGCGGCATAGAAAATAGTGCATAAAGAATGTACAGCAGAAGTTCAGGGACTAGAAGTGCATATTCTAAAGTATTTAGGAGGTCATAGTTAAGGAACTCACTAGCTACGTCACAAAGTAACCACATCTCAGCTACCAGACAAACGAAGACTGACACTTAAAGAGTATCATCAACCCCTCTACTGTATGCATGCTCTCTACTGAGGGTACAGTAGAGTAACAACTCAACAGGAATTCATATTCAATTACGTAATGACTGAGTGATGATGTTGTTCTCAGTGACTAATTTAGCACAAAAACAAGTCAGTGAGAACAACATCAACACTGTAATCATTGGTTTGCACATGAAGTTCACCATCACGCCCCTCAGTCACACACGGTGGCTGCTAATGCTCATCTCAGAGCAGCCAGAGCTACAGTTATCACTCCAACCTTTATTTATCACACACTTCATTTAACTCCACCCCTGTCAGATGTCTCTCCTCCACCAGCAACCCACCTCTCTCCACAAATCAGTCATCTATGGCAGAGTGGAAGATAGCCAACTGTGGTCTCTCCCTCACCCCTCCCCCCTCCCCCCCCAAGTCCTCCCCCCTCCCCCCCTCCTTCACGACAACCCGTATGACACCAGACTCAAAGATGGGATCCATGATGTCACAGTGAGAGCCGTCGGTGGTGGATGGAAGCTCGAGCGGCCTGTGCTGTTGGCTCGGAGCGTCGCGTCACCTGAGTGCTTTACACTTCACTTATCCCCCTCGCTGCTTCCATCAGGAGACTTTAATTACAGGCCCTGTCACTGGTGGTGGCCCTGCTCTCCTGGCTCTCTCAGGGGGAGCAGGAACCACTTGCAAGGGTGAAAGGGTTGATGGAGGGGGTGGGGCATAGAAAGTAGGGAAGACAAGGTGCAAAGGGCTTGTGGAGCGGAAGCGTGTCCGTAGACAGTAATGACGCGACGGGCCGTGCCTCGGTTTGGAGGCTGGCTATAAATAATGAGGCGAGGCAGTGAGGCAGCGAGGCAGCGAGGAGGGAGCTGAGTTGAGGGCAGTGGGAGAAAGTCTGCCTCATAGTGGAATTGAGGCTGATGGAAACACATATGGCTGATAACCAGTAGCGCTGACTCGCACTGACCTGCATTAAACAAGTGTGCAAGTACTGTAGAAACACTGGTCCTGTCTGACCTCGTTTTCACCCGTATTAAGAGATAGATCAATCACAAGGCCTGCTCTCTCGCTAAGAGATACTGAGACAAGAGATGAGGACGTCCTTGTGCTGTCGCATTACTGATAACCACTACAGCATGATTTCATAAACAGGCCGTACTCGTACTTGTGTGGAAAACAACCAGACATCTAGTCTGAAGGGCTGTTCAGGTCAGTCTGTGGATTTGGCTTGTTATCTTTCCAGGGAAATGCCTGGGCTGAGATTCAATTATGAAGGTAGCGCCAACATGGAGCAGAGTAACCCTCTTCAAAGTGACAATGCACGCCAGGAATGAGTGGGGCCCCTGTAGCATTACCCAAGATGCATCCAGCTTTTTTTTATCTGCCGGGAAACAGAACTAGGGCAGCTCACCTCCAGAGAGGCGAACAGAAGATGTTCCTTACTATTGTTACTCCAACCCCAATACACTAAATGCAAAGTGCACATGCAGCCGCAAAGCTCAAGATTAGACCCAAACAAACACGGAACAGTCAAAACCCTGAAGAAGGTGTCCTCCATTTTTATATTCATTCAAAACTTATGGAAATCTTTGAGAAATAGAGGAATACTTCTTCCCGTGGGGCATTCTACAAAGCCCTGCACAGTTTTCACAGGCTTTGTGAAATCTTATTTATGACAAGTGACTGAGTGACACTTTCTTATCTCCTCCAAGTGCCTTAGTTTATTCCGAGGGAGGCATCCTGCCAAGATGGAAACCGCCCACGGCACATATGGACTAACACCTCAAACCCAGTCTTTGTGATCCTGAAGCATTCAAACTTACCAACAACAATTCTCATCGACATACTTTAATTTAATTGATCTGTTTTGCTTTTAGAATGTTGCCTGCTTGTGTTCTCGGCATTGTCTCACAGTGGCTGTTCAGAGACCACATCAGCGACAGTGCTAAACTGTCCCAAGCTGCTTATAGACAGTTGTCATTCCTCACTGACAAAGAAGCGGACCACACAGTTTAGAGGCTAGTTCCTTGGGGGTTTCCACAACATTTCAAAAGCATTTATTTGCTTTCATCTGAAGTGATAATGCTCTGTACGCGATGCAATTTTGTCCGCGTAATTAGCCAACTTAATATGATGGATTTCACAGCTTGTGTTCCACACAGCGTGGCCTAATACGAGTCGACAGGAACAATTCCTCTTCATTAGGGCGCTGCACCATCCTTAATGACACGGGGTCGGAAAAGACACGCACGTACGGAGGTGCTCATGCCCGCGTGAGGCAGACCTGCACGCACGCACGCGTACTGCTGCATAACCTTGTTACTACCTTCCTAACTACACAGTGGTTGATCGCAGTTCACTGGCGTCCAGCTGAAAACATAAAAACGAATGTCGTCCAGTGTAAACACCAATTACAACCGTCCACACAGTCATTTGGTGGGTGGCGGGTTGGCTGGTCAGATAAAACGATCCGGTCCTGGAAGCAGCTGTTGACAGATATAGCTTTTATCTGCTGGAAACATAGGTTGGCGTGTGTCTGTTCCAGCAGAGCTGCAGAGCTGCAGAGCTGCAGAGCTGCAGAGCTGCAGAGCTGCAGAGCTGAGACTGAACCTGGCATCCAGCACATGATCACAGGGTCTGTAAACAACACTAACTGAGAAGCTTGGTGGTCAGGCAGCTTGGAAACGACCCAGATCGCATTTTGTGCCTGTGTGTGCGTGTGTGTGAGAGAGAGACAATGTTGGTGTCCAAGAATGTGCTGGTGGAGGTGGATACAGGATAAGCTCAGTTGAGTGGGAGAATGTTTGTCGTTTTGCAACCCTGGGAAAGTGTGTGTGTACAGTTGAGATGTAGCCTGGTTCCCCAGTCCAGCTCGGCCTGCGTCCCAGAGCAGGGAACATCTGTGGGCTGGACATTGAGGATGCAGGGTGAGGAAGGCGGAGGGTTGGGATTCCCCTGACAGAGCGGCCAGTATCTGGCACTCTGGAGTGAGAGTTACTCTCCCAGACACCTCCCCAGTTATTGCTGTCACACTTTGATTCTGGTGAGAGGGAGGGGGGATGGAGGGAGAGAAAGAGGGTTGTGAGAGAGAGAGAGAGAGAGAGAGAGAGAGAGAGAGAGAGAGAGAGAGAGAGAGAGAGAGAGAGAGAGAGAGAGAGAAAAGGTAGGAGAGAGATTGAGAGAAATAGAGAAAGAAGTGGAGAAAGAGAGAGACAGAGACCAAGAGTGACTGACAAAGAGAGAAAGAGAGTGAGGTGACCAAGGTAGAAAGAAAGAGAAAGGGCTACAAGACGAGAGAGAGAGAGAGAGAGAGAGAGAGAGAGAGAGAGAGAGGGGGAGAGACAGGGAGAGAGAGAGAGAGAGAGAGAGAGAGAGAGAGAGAGAGAGAGAGAGAGAGAGAGAGAGAGAGAGAGAGAGAGAGAGAGAGAGAGAGGGAGAGAGGGAGAGAGAGAGAGAGTCAGAGCTGTGTAAACACGAAGAGACAGATGAGCTTGTTGCGTTCAATCTGTGCCTCCTCAACAGATCAGTGTTCTGGGATCCACATGCTGTCTACGTCAGAGAGCTCCTCCAGAGACAGACAGGAGCCAGTCTGAGCCAACAGAAGCAGCTCACAGACTCACTCAGAAGCCCAGCAAATACTCATAGAAACTAGGTTCCTGTTTGTGCGCCAATACAAATGACCAGCGCAATTGCGTGATCACATACGAAAGCTGGGAGTTTGATTACGGAATTAGTTAGCATATCCTATTTACATCCAGGGTAATACACAAATGCTTTCCAACGAAGGTGCGGATGAAATGATATTGAATTTGCCTTTGAAAACACGAGCCAAGATCAGGACCTTTTTTGTAAATTATGTATTAAGTAAACAACCGAACAGATCAGTGGGTTTGTTTGTGCACGGTGACGTCGGGGACTGGCTTTAAAGCTGCTGATATTACAGAGGAGCTGCTTTATTGACGCTTTTCAATTATTAATCCACCTTGAGTCGTTAGAGGCAGAAGAATTCTTTACCACTGGAGAATTCTGTCTCAGTATAGCATTACCCTGACATAGTTATGCAGTATACAAAATCCATAGCCTCCCAAGGATGACAAACTTCTGATGAGGTATGGATAATGGACTGTATATGATTACGACGAGGAGATGGTGCCCCCATTGAAAGTCAAGAAGCGAGTAAACAACATGCAAGAAGAAATTACATTTTTATGAACTAGTGTTGTTCCGTTATGTTAGATCGACTTCTGCGCCGGATGGTGGAGGGTGAGAGTGTTGCTCTGCAGTCTGTGGACAGGCTGCAGTCCTGCCAGGTGTGGTTGTGTTGACGCCTGACAGTCTATGAAAGGTACTACTTCTGTGCGTAAATCACCGAGGACGCTGCCTCTGGTTTCCTTGGACAGAACATCACCCCACGCTCGTAAACTTTGTAAACCTGTATTCCACCTTTCCATTACGCTTTCACATGTACAAATGACAGCCATTTACATTTTGATTACATTTTCGGTGCGTCTGAATGCAGATGTCCCCTCAACCTCCGCAACCTGTATCGCCTGAGAAGGCAAACAGTGATGTCTCAGTCGATTAGTATTCTTGATGTTAATTTAGATTTAGAGGCACAACACAGTGCACAGCATGTCTTGGGTCTCCCAGTGTGACTGTGTGGCCGACCTGTCAGCATCTCCAAGCACGTTCTCTCGCAAGCCGACACGGGAAATTCCAGCGGAGCAAGACAACAACATGATTGTTCTGTCCTTCACATTGTCTTCATTGACTGTACACACACACGTTGGCTGATTGCCTTTTAATTGTTCATTTCTGAGTGACGGAACATCAGTGGTGATGAGAGAAAGATAGAGGGAGTGGAGGAGAGGAAGGATGAAGGGAGGAAGAGACGGATTGAGAGACAGGGAGAAATCTCTGCAGTGACATTTCGTATGAGCATGCTGTCTGAACGGTTAGTCTCTTTCCAGGTGAGGCGTGAAGAGGTGTCTCAGCGCTCACCTTAAAAGAGTTCTTGGTGATGAAGGAGAGACGAGAGAGAGGGAGGGGATGGATGGGATGGGGGGGGGGGTGAGGTGGTGCAAAAGACACTATTTCTACCCAGACAGTCCCAGTTGGAGCTCCTAAACTCCTTCAGGGCCACTGGAGAGATGTGGACAACTCCATTGCTGTCCTCCTCTTCCTCCGATTCCCCAGAAAGTTATCCCACAGCTGAGAAATAACCCTCCTGGCCAAATGGGCCATTAATAAATACCAGACACTGAGCTCACAGCCGTGGAGAAGGGAGGAGGGCTTCTTCCTGTTGTCTGGTTGGTGCAAACCCCATGGGAGCCTTCGGGGATGGACAGAATGAGGTGGAAGAGCTGACAAGAGAGACTTAGGCTAAATAATGGCACGGTGGATTGGGGATTTCTCCACAATTGTATTAGGAGGCCTGATGAATTGGGGACTGGGAGATGTCCTCCCTCTGTTCTAAACGCAGGCGATTGCTCACACAGGAGAGAGCCTGTCCTAAATCTCCCTTTTCTTTTCTTTTTTTGGAGCAGTACTGTTTTATCTCCTTGCCAAAGAGGAGGATGGGAGTCAGACCGAAGGAGCACAGTTAACTCTTCTGCCTCAGATCAGACTTGAGCACAGGATGTTTCTCTCTGGAGCTTCTGTTCGTGATCAGCAGTGTATGAAGTATGAGTCGCACTGTTTTGTTCCCTTCTCGAATGTTACGTTAGGAAAATGAATCCCATCTTACGGACAGGGCCAGAAGCATCCTGCTCATGTAAGCTTGTCTGGGGCGGAGGAGACAAGGCCTTCAGAAGGCCTGGGTGTGTGTTTCTGTCCAGCTCCTGCACATGAAGATGGGTCAGAATCAGAATTGGTGTTTATTCGCCATGAAAGTTTGCACAGACAAGGAATTTACTTTGGCAGGAGCGTCTACCTAGGCAGCCATTTTTGACGCCAACTAGAAAGGTTACAGCTCAAATTGTCATACCGGATGTGTGGCTCTGCTGTGTGCTGCACCCAAGGTCCTGTTGGGCTCATCATGTGCTCAGTAAATAAGACTTCATATCATAATAATTATAAAAAATACAATGATAATCATCATCACCATCATTAATAATGTGAGGAATATTATTCTGTGGTCAGATTCTCTGCCAATGAGCCATATCTATCGCCGTGTTTCATGTGAAACAGCCAATCAACGCCCTCCTGGCCTCAGTCTCTGCGTGGAGGTTGATAGCGGTGCAGCAGTGGCTCAGAGACAGACCCATGGACCGCAGGATGGACCTGCCTCAGAGCTCGCCTGGCTCGAGCCTCGTACGGTTCATGCATCCTCCAAGTCAATATATGGCACAAGCCCACAGCAATTTGCTCAACAAACCACATTGCCTTGAACAGCCTGAGTTTGTATGTGGATTTTGAGAGAGCGAGAGAGAGAGAGAGAGAGAGAGAGAGAGAGAGAGAGAGAGAGAGAGAGCAAGAGAGAGAGAGAGCAAGAGAGAGAGAGAGAGAGAGAGAGAGAGCAGAGAGAGAGAGAGAGAGAGAGAGAGAGAGAGAGAGAGAGAGAGAGAGAGAGAGAGAGAGAGAGAGAGAGAGAGAGAGAGAGAGACTGTGGATTCCAGGCCAGACAGGACAGCCTGCAAATGAGACGATGGAGAGAGAGGTTTGCGTCTGACTGCATCAAATGAGCTAACAGTTTACACAGACATGGAACAGGGAGTGTGTGCTTTTTTTATGTGGGTGCAATTTCACAGCCAGAGCACATGCATCCCTTAGAACAACAACAGGGAGGGATTTGTTTGGTCGCCAAACTGCCAACATATCTTCTTCTTCTAACGCATGTAATGTTTGTGGCGTGTGTGGGTAGGTGTGAGTCTGTGTGAGTGTGTGTGTGTGTGTGTGTGGGAACACAGAAGACAAAGTGTTGTGTCGTGGAAACAGATGGCAGGCGCGGTGACATAGAGCCTCTTATCCAAAATCGCCCAACGCTGGTGTGGAGGTTGCCATGGAAACCAGGAAGTGGAGCCACTTCCTGTTGTCACCAGAGAACGGTTATTTGTATCTTGACGGTTCAACAAAGCAAAGGTCACCTCAGATGTAAATCTCTGTACGAGGGAACAAAACAAAACTATGTAGAAATGATTCTAACCCCAAGAAATATTTAGCTAAATCAAGTGTTGAATGTACAATTGAAAACAGCAAGGCTTGAAAATACTTTTTCTTTCATTTCATATCTTTATAAGTGTTTAACTTAATCTTGTTCTTAATTTAATGGCCGACTGACAGTCTCAACATAGTGGCAATCATGTTGCTCTAAACAAGGTCTTAAGTGGTTGCTGTGCAGGAGGGATAAACTTAGCCCTTTCTTCAACACTCTGCCTCAGATAGACTCCGCCCTCACTGCCCATGTGTCCTGCAGGCCCACAGCATCCTACAGACCAAAAGATCGATGAGCAGCGACACTCAGACTGGTGGGTCAGAAGAGTTAAGCCCCTCCATGCGTTCATCGTCCTGATCCATCCTCTTCTCCTTCCCGCTCTCCCCCAAAGAGAAGGTTTCACACCCATCCTGGGACATCGATTTACTGCCGGATCGCGGGGGGGGGCCTCAGCCTTTTCAACATGGAGGCCGGACGGGTTTCCTTGTTTATCAGAACAGAACATTGACTACAGTAGATGCCAGTTATTTAGAGTGTCATTGAGTGATGGCACATGCTGAGGATGTTTGACGGGTGCCAGTCGTCGTCGCTCGCTCCCTCCCAGGCCCTCCATATTTTCCCATTAAGAGCAAAATGAACAAAGAAGAAGAAGAAGGGGGGGCCGTGCGTTCTGTTGCTAGGAAACAAAAACCTTATTTTAACACGGACAGTGTTCCGGGGCGGCGACTGCATGCGAAGGCTTACGCTCATATTGGAATGGCTTAGTAATTGGATTATTGCGATTACAGAGTTATTAAATATTGTTCCTGTGCTCGGGCGATACTGAAGTTGTGCACCAAGTGTTAGTTGCTTTGAATGACGAGTTTGTAAAGCAGACAAAGTCCGTCGCCTGCTTCGCAGTTTTTGTTTGGTTTGAGGCTTTTGTTCTTTTCATGACAGCATCGTTCATTCATTGTGGAGAGTGATGGAGTGACACAGAGGAAACCCAAATGGACGGCTGCCCGCTCACAACTATTCAGTTGGTTCTCATTCAGTCAGACGTTTTTCCGCTCTGTCAACAATGCTTTTTTGAACAGAAATCCAATTTCCTGGAAGCAGTGTTCTCCTCTGGTATCCAGGGGCTGGTCTGGGTACCTTCCTTCCAGGGGTCTTCTTTAGGAGCTGTTGCCTGGGTGACCAGGTGACTTCGGGGGTGTGACGACTGTCTCAGACATACGTCTTTGGGCGGGACAAAGACGCTAAATTAGCTCGAGCTAAGGAGAGATCTTCTGCAATACCTTTTCTGACCTCCGAAACCTGATACAGAAACGTTGTCTTCGTTATCTCTCTCTCTCTTTCTCTGTATCTCCCTCTCTCCCTTTGTCCTAAAGCCTTTCCCTCCCTCCCTCCCTCCCTCCCAAACTGACGCTCTCCCTCACAAGCTCTCATCTGATAAAAACACAGAGCGATGTTTGGAGAGAGTATGGTCACCATGGAAACCTGCAAGGACCACGCTAATAATATCTCAAAAAACAGCCAAAGTGGGTTCTAAATGTGTGAGAGAGGAACAGAGCGTGTGTTTGAGAGTGAGAATAATAGAGAGCGGGTGCAGAGGAGGCCAGAGGACAACCAACAGAAAGGGAGATGAAGAAAGGTTGTGTTGAAGAGCCCCCTCATTCTCCTCTCGCTCAAGGAGAATCTTCCAGAACACAACCTCAAAGACGCTGTCACCTCGGTTTCATCCTATACATCCGAAAGATTCAACGGAAGAATGTGGACAGCACGGCTACGCTACCATCCTGCTCTCTGATGTCTGGCTTTTAATTCAGATCTAAAAAAGCCATTTACCGTAGACACACAAACCCATACACGCACACACTAGCACACCACACATGCACACCCCTCACCACACACACTCACCCATACGCACACCCCCACACACCCATACACACAGTTACAAATGCCCTCCGACTTTGCACGTCACTCTGCCTCACTCTTTTTCTCAAATCCGTCCTTCCATCACATCGTCATCTCCACTAGCTCTTCTTTCCCCCTCATGGATGACTCACACCACAATCAGCTCTGCTTAATAACCAGGTGCGTGGAGAGCCTTTATTCATGGTCACACGAAGCCTTGGCCATTCTGTGTGTACTCACATTACAGCAGGGTTGCCGGCCAATCAGAAAGGCCTGTAAGGACCTCAACTAACAACAGCTCTTCAGCCAATCCAGAATTGGATCGAAACCAGCCTTTCAGCGTGCCTGCCACGCAGTCTCAGAGACAGAGGTAAACGCCTGCTTTTCCAGGCAGCAGAGTAGACGGTGTGTGAGTGTAGGGTATGTGTCGTGATGAGGGGTATTACGGGAAACGCTAAATGAGTACTCACAGGGACGGAACCCACCTGAGAGGTGCTGAGATGTGATCAACGCTGCTTCTCATCCTGAGGACAGAGAGCTGAAAGGCTGATTCCTTCGTCCTCTCTTCCCTCATCCTCTCTTTCTGTGCAGCTCAGTCGGGGTGGTGGAGCACACCCTCGACAGTGCACGTCACACGTGCACCGATAGGCTGGTCATGTCACCGTGCCAGTGTGTGCGTGTACGGAACAGGAACACGCCGGACAGGGTAGCCGGTGGGCCTGCTGAAGAGGACCACCGACTGCCTGTAGGTACAGCTGCTCTCCGCTCTGCGGGCAGAACCTTCTGGATGGGCGTGCTGACCCAGCATGGGCCCGCCAGCCCCCCTGGCTGTGTCTGGTGCCCATATGGCGTGGGGCTCTGCTGGGTCGCCGGGCATGACGGCACACACACTGCCAGAGCATGTCTGGGTGCCAGTTTTCCCAGCCCTCCCTTCCTCGCCAGGTGGCCATTACAACCACTTGCTGGCTTGTTAGAGCTGAACACGATGGGCCAGCCCAAATGTCTTACTGCAGGCCTGCCAAATTTTGCTTATTTTGGGCCACAGTGAAGCCAGAAGGGAGAAAGTCAATTAAAACACACACTCTCAGACTCACAAGCTCACTTCTTTTTGTGTGTGTGCTTGGTTGCCGAGTGAGAAACCAGCCAAAGTCAGATCAACTAACATCCACCCCTTCAACTAAAAAAGTAACCTTCGATCCATTTTATTTCAAGGTTATTGCAGGGGTCAAGCACGTCATTAAAACATGAGATTCGACACAATGGGATGCAAAGCACTTACTGAAACAAACCCAGGCAAACACAATGAAACCAGACAGTCAATAATATCTGTTGTGCACAGTAACTGAAGTACCACCAGTATCTGATTAGCAGTGAAATATAGGACAGACAAATAGACTCCATAGCTCTGAAGCGAATTTGGGAGTCAAAGAGAGATTGAGAGAGACAGAGAGATAAACAGGAGGAGACACAGAGAGAGCTTTCTGCAAGGTGACAGAGAAAGAGAAAGACAAAGAGAGATAGAGAGAGGTTGCTGCAGGGAGAGAGAGAAAGAGAGAGACACAGAGAGGGAGATTGCTGCAGGGTGAGAGAAAAAGAGAGAGACACAGAGAGAGAGAGAGAGAGAGAGAGAGAGAGAGGTTGCTGCAAGGGGAGAGAGAAAGAGAGGGACACAGAGGGAGATGCCCAAAGGTAAAAGCACAGGAACAGGGAATCAGGGGGAAACAAAGGAGAACTTGAGAAGAGGCGGGGGAGAGGAGAGGAGGCACAGGCTGGCGGCAGGGTAGCAGGAGGAATCAGGGCTTCATCAGAGTCTCTGATCACATTAAGAGGTGGAGGTGAGCGCCGCAGAGGCAGAGCGCGGCACATTATGGACATCTGACATGCTCGCTCATTTACATCCTCTCTGAGAAGCGATGGAGCTGTCACAGCATCGTCCCACCAGGGGCCGGCCTGTCACTACCATTACTGCAGCCTCAGGTGCTGCGTGACGACATCATTTCCTGTCTGCCGCACTGTCTTTCCTGTCTTTCGGCTCCTCCCAGGCATGGTACTGCTGCTGGGTGGAAAACGTCTTGCTGATCAAACCTGTCAGGAATAGATGGAAAAGACAGACTGTCGAGTTCTTTGGAAGTGAGTATGTTACTAAAAGCAAGATTTAAAAAAAAGAAAGAGTATGGAGAGACAAGTAAATAAGAGATCAAAGTTTAAGAGTTTTGAGTGTAGAAGAGAGAGATCACAAGAAAGAGACTGAGAGAAGGGAAAATGGAGAGAGATGAAGTGGAAAGTGAAGAGAGGAGTGGAGCTTAGAAATGTCACCTGAAGGAAGACGTTCTGGATGTTTTGAGAATTTAAAACAAGTCAACAGTGTAAAACAGGTTTGAGGGGATCAGTTCTGTAGAACAAAACCAAGGAAATAAATCCAAAGAGCAATGTACCTCTACAAAGATTTGTATTTGCTTGAATTACATTTTTCAGGGGAATTGGATTTCAAGTCACAGAGGAAACACTTTCAGGGAGTGTTGAAGGTTTACAGACTTTCATCCTGGATTCTCTCACCAGGAATTTAGGAAATTGTCCAGTCCAACTGAGTTCTGTAAATTAGTTTTGGATTCCTCCATTCACACAAAATGGTTATTGTATAGGTGCATGCGAATGAACCATACACAGACGATGTCACTTCCTAGTGATGAGCACACAGACGATGTCACTTCCTAGTGATGAATACACAGACGATGTTACTTCCTAGTGATGAGTACACAGACGATGTTACTTCCTAGTGATGAGCACACAGACGATGTCACTTCCTAGTGATGAATACACAGACGATGTTACTTCCTAGTGATAAGCACACAGACGATGTCACTTCCTAGTGATGAATACACAGACGATGTCACTTCCTAGTGATGAATACACAGACGATGTCACTTCCTAGTGATGAGCACACAGAGGTGTATGGAACATAAAACCTAGAACACAGAACACATCCAGCACAGAATCCATTCAGTGTCATTTTCTCTGGCCAGGTTGGTGTCTATGATGAGATTGTATATTTCTTACTCAGACTATGATCTCATTACAAGCAGGAACGGTGAGGTGAGTGACTGGAGTGCCTGCTTGTGGAAGCTGCTAGATTGGCGCTCTGACATGCTCATGCTGCTTGTCGTCACACATGCTTACCCCAGCACCAGCTGCCAGATGGGCTCTCAGATTATGGCCCATCACATACCCCAAATACCTCAAGATGTACGTACTTTATCCAGACATACACCAATACCAAACCAAACAAACACAGATCTTTAACACTGTCAATGGGCAAAATACAGATTATGCCCTGAAAATAATCTGTTTGTATTGCAAACAGTGAAGGAATTACAAAAAGCGATTTGATTTATTTTCACAGAGGAACTGGTTTTTCAGTGTTACTGTAGGATGGTGGATGCAAAGAGAACAAACTGAGGAGAGAGAAAAAAGTTGTTAGCTGGGAAATCCGTCCGACTTTGAAGAATCCCTGAGGCTTTCCCAGAAAGTAAAAGGTTATGGGTTAAACTGTCCAGGTTAACACACCTTTCTTTTCTTAGAAGCTAGTTCATCCCCACATCCCCAGGGTGGTCATTCAGAAAGGGAGAGAGAGAAAAATAGATAAGGTGAGACAGAGAAAGAAAAAGGAGTTGAAAATGAGAGAGAGAGAGAGAGAGAGAGAGAGAGAGAGAGAGAGAGAGAGAGAGAGAGAGAGAGAAAGGGAAAGGGAATGTTTTGGTATCTCAGTCAATAGGACCTAACATCGATTTATCTAAACTGAGAGAACTCCTCGTGGTGTAAGCGGAGCGAGAGAGAGATAAATAGAGAGAGAGAAACAGAGAGAGAGAGAGAGAGAGAGCGAGAGAGGGATGGAGGGAGGGAGGGAGGGACGGAACGATGGAGAAAAACTGAAATGTGGCAGTGGAATCCAGGAAACCTCTGCTGAATTAAAAAGGTTTTGTTGATTTATTATTAGTTCAAGCATAGATTTGACTCATTTTAGTTTGTCTTTCTTTTGTCCACAAAGCGATATGGCTAAATATTCATTTATATTTACTATGGGAGTGTGAAATCAATGTGTGAAGCTTGAACATGATTGATTCCTCTGGGATTCAGGATTAGAAGGACCCTCTGAAAAGGGAGCTCTTTCTTGTTTAGTGTAAGATCCTACCTCTGTGAGTGTAATCACCACAGTGATAAGTATACTGCAGTGGTTACATGTGTTTCTACATCCTTTTATCATTGTGCATGAGCACGTACGTATGAGATTAGCATGAAATAAATAAACAACCTACTGTTCTGAATGTTAAACATGAAAAGTATAGGGGGCAACAGTTAGTGCATTAGCAGGGGGGAAAATGATAATGAATACATGTTGTGCTTTGTGGATTACCACTGGATGAAGAGGACAGGGAAATGCAGATGGAAAGGATCAAAGACAAGACATGAATGCCCGTCCTTCATTCGTCCCTCACCATTTGACCAGCAGAAAAGCTGCGAGGCTTTGAACACAGAAAAAACAGAGGGAGCACTGAATATCATATCTCGGAGTCCAGCCTGATGGGGTGCAACTAGAGGTCCTGAAATATGGAAACCTGGCTTGTGCAGCAATGAAGATGGGACAGGATTGATAGAGGCGGGGGGAGGGGGAGGGGGGGGAGGGGGAGAAAGCGAGAGACAGAGACAGAGAGAGTGAGAGTGAAAGAGAGAGAGAGATGGTGAGAGAATAAGTGAGAGAGAGAAAGACAGTGAGTGAGATAGACAAAGAGAGGGAGAACTCAGTAATTTTCGCTTATAAGACTTCTTTTTTCTCTCTTCCCCTCAATATTCTCTTCTCGTGTGTCAGCCATCTTCTCTTCCCAGGGGGTCAGGTGACATGACACCAGGAAGTCATTAATGGGCTTTAGTGGGTGGTGGCACACTTCGAAACACCAAGGTAATTTAAAAGATACAGAAAATGGCTGAACCAAACAGGAGAGGCTCTAGACACTTTGCTTTGATTCTTTACCTGTGGAATAATGTCCAAACCTGGGTTTTAATGAAGTCTTTTTGAAGAAAGTCTCATGGCAACATTGACGCAGTCATGTGGTCTTTGGAGATGGTGGGTTGTCACCTGCTTTAATGTTCTGCAGCCCAACTTGGTTACACATTCAACATGGCTGTGTCAGTCTTTTGTGACAACATGAATCTCAACAGAAACTTCATTTATGGTCAGACTTCAAAATGACAAACCCACTTGGATGGCACTGTGAAGTATTTCTGATTTGCACTTTGAGTTATTTCAAAAAGCTCTCCTCCCACCGCAACCTCCACTGTTGTCAGCAACATACACTGAATGTGGCAACACTTTGACAAAGTGTCTGCAGGGGCTGGCCAAAAAAGTGCTGACACTTTATTGAACAGGGACCCCTACTTGACTTGCTTGACTGAGGCACAGTAACATAAGTCCATGACCTATAAAAAGACATGTTTTACAGGCAGGGTACAGAACGAAGCAGTGAGCAGACCTCTGCTTTCAAGGTTAACGGGTACAGATCCAGCTCTGACAGAGTTAAGTATATGGCGGTAATGATTTCCCCCAGCTCTTTAGAAGAGTTGGTGATGTAGGGGAGGAGGTTGTTAAAAGGAAATGCAGGCGTTCTCCTTCCAGCAGACCTTTAAAGTCAGATGAAAAAGTCTTCGTACAATATTGAGTGTAAAGGCTCAAAGCAGAGCTCCTTCCTCTCCTGGAGCTAAGATCTATAAGCTTTTAAGGGAGACATTCCCAGACAGTACTTTTGTCCAAAAGTCAATCCTGACGTTCTCAAAAGATGAATGTGCTACAGTTAATACATACACATAATCTGTATGAGCCTGTAGATGGAAATACGATATACAAGCAGCTACAGGAGCAAAACACCATGTTTTGACGTTGCAAAATCAAAGTCAACTTCGAGTGAGCTGATGCACTCATGTTGTGCAAAGACCACATGTACAGTAGACTTGTCTTGGCCAGGAGATTACGCCTCATTCTTACTCTGTCTGATATTTTCCTGGGCACATCAAAATGCCCTCACATTCACACCTGCGACAGATACTTTATTGCACCCACAGTTAAAGATTAAACAGCTGTTGTCTGAGCACTGGTGATGCTCACGTGACAATACAGTGGGCAACCTTCACTGTCTCTCTGTTCCTCTCTCTCTCTCCCTCTGTCTGTCTGTCTGTCTGTCTGTCTGTCTGTCTGTCTGTCTGTCTCTGTCTCCCACCTTCTCATAAGCTCTCTCTCTCTCTCTCTCTCTCTCTCTCTCTCTCTCTCTCTCTCTCTCTCTCTCTCCATCTCTCTCTCGGTCTCTCTCTCTTTCTCTCTCTCTCTCTCTATAAAAAGATCCTGGCACGCTGCGTGCTTTAGCGAGGGGTCAAAGCATTGCGGCAGAGTCCATTAGCACATTACACGGCCCTGGCAGTCAGGGAACGAGAAAAAGCCATCACACATCCAGACAGATCCGGTCAGACTAGAGAAGCTCCTCATGCAGCCGCTGTGAGGGACGGTACCACTCATTCACCACCAGGATCAGACGATTGAGACGGGAGGACGAGAGACAGAGAGGAGACAGGCAGTCAGTGAGAGACAGGGAGGAGACAGAGAGGAGACAGGCAGACAGTGAGAGACAAGAGAGGAGACAAACAGACAGTGAGAGACAGAGAGGAGACAGGCAGTCAGTGAGAGACAGACAGGAGACAGAGAGGAGACAGACAGACAGTGAGAGACAGAGAGGAGACATAGAGGAGACGGACAGACAGTGAGAGACAGAGAGGAGACAGACAGATAGTGAGAGACAGAGGAGACAGACAGTGAGAGATAGGCAGACAGTGAGAGACAGAGGAGACAGGTAGACAGTGAGAGACAGAGAGGAGACAGACAGACAGTGATAGACAGAGGAGACAGACATACAGTGATAGACAGAGGAGACAGGCAGTGAGAGAGAGGCAGACAATGAGAGAGAAAGAAGACAGGTAGACAGTGAGAGACAGAGGAGACAGACAGACAGTGATAGACAGAGGAGACCGGCAGACAGTGATAGACAGAGGAGACAGGCAGACAGTGAGAGACAGTGACAGACAGGCAGACAGTGATAGACAGAGGAGACAGACAGACAGTGATAGACAGAGGAGACCGGCAGACAGTGATAGACAGAGGAGACAGACAGACAGTGATAGACAGAGGAGACAGACAGACAGTGATAGACAGAGGAGACAGACAGACAGTGAGCGACAGTGACAGACAGGCAGACAGTGAGAGACAGAGAGGAGACAGACAGACAGTGAGAGACAGTGACAGACATACAGTGAAAGACAGTGACAGACAGGCAGACAGTGAGAGACTGAGTGGGAGGGAAAACAAGAACAAAACGTGAGTAAGGCAGCGACCCTTGTCTGTTTTTGATAGCAGTCTTGCAGTAATTAGACATGTTTTCATCCTTGTGAGAACAATCTCATCTGAGATTCAGCGGTTCTACAGTCGCTGGGTGCTTAGAGGTAGCTGGGAGTATAAAGTAAGCGATTATAAGCCAAACCTTCATGCCTTGAGCGATGTTAAATTAGCCTCAGTGCAGGTTGACATTGTCTTCTTCAGGGTGACATCCATCAGCGGCCTGGTGGCTGCTCATTAACAACAACCCTATTCAGGGCCATTAGAAACAAGCAGCTGGAGGTGGGTAGGAGAGGTATGTGTTTAATCGCCCACAGGATACAGGAAAGGCTGCGCTCCACACTTCCCCTTATAAATGACTGGCTTTCGCTTCCTCCCCATATGCCTGAAGATAAATAGGTTGCGAGTACTTTTCTCACCCACATTCAAGCCAATGTGTTTGTGTGTGTGTGTGTGTTTTCATGTCTGTGTGGGTCTTTGAGCGAGCTTCTGGAGATGAAAAGCATCGAGTGTATCTCCACTAAGCTGCTCAGGGAATTCATAATGAGTGGAAAACGCTGTGCAGGGTCCACCTCCTGCTTTGGGACTTCCCAATGACGGGTCCCTCCTCACACCGCCAGCACAGTCCTCCTCCCCTCTTCCCCTCCTCCCCTCCTCCCCTCCTCCCCTCCTCCCCTCCTCCCCTCCTCCCCTCCTCCCCTCTTCTTCTCCTCCCCTCCTCCACTCCTCCAGCTCTCAACTACTTTCATGGTTGGTTTGCATTTTTATTCGTTTCACATCTACATGATGAATACTTAGGGGAACCGTTTTGGAAGTTTTACAGTCTTTTATCTCTCAGGGAAGGTAATGTAGGAAAATTAGATTTTATTCTGCCGTTGTGTACCCTTGAATATGAAACCCTCCGAGGTAAACACAACCAATCCTTACGTCCTTATGAGATGAGGGTTCTGTCTGGTGACGGCTAATCAAATGCAGCCCCACTAGATTTTTCTTTGCTTTCATAGTTTGCTCATCTGAAACACAGCGATGAAGTCAGACAAAAACAAACATTCAATTCATTCCACCGGCCGCCTCATCGCCTCTCTCCTTATCTGATGTCGTCGGAGCGAGGGAAGCCACTTAGCCACACAAAGAACAGACAGGAGCACAGCACACTGCTCCTCCTCCTTCAATTCCAGACTCTCAGATGATGAAGAGGAGGAGCCGTGTGTGTGTGTGTGTGTGTGTGGAGGGGGGAAGGGCGGTTAGGCAGTTTTGAGGAAAGTTGCTCAGGGATTCATTTGATTGATTGATTTGTGAGCTCAGTCGAATGTGTGGTATCTTCCACTGCAGTGTCGAGGCAGTGTGGGAATATGTGACAGGGTACGTACGGAAGATGATTTATTGAACAGAACATGCGTGTTCACGTCCATCCAAGATGAGGCCTCCCCTGCTGTCTATTATCACCTCCTTATAGCAATGACACACAGAGAGGACATCCACTCACCCCGAGCCTGCTTAGGCACCTGGAATCCCTCCAGTCCCTGGGGATGATCCAGGCTTGATGGGCTAGACCCAGAGATCGCTGTGGCTGCCTGGATTCCTGGGTCCACACGCGTGTTTATCTGGGTCAGCCTCTGACACGACTACTTCTCCTGGGAGAGGGAAAGTAACTGTGAGTCCATGAAACACAGACTAATGTGTGTGTGCGCGTGCGTGTGGTTGTGTGTGCCTGTGTGTGTGTGTTTGCGTGCATGTGTGTTTATGTGCATGTGTTTTGCATGCGTGTCCATGTGAGTGTGTGTGTGTGTGCCTGTGTATGCGTGCGCGTGTGTGCATGTGCGCGTGTTTGTGCGTGTGTGCGTGCACGCATCCACGGAAGATGGCAGTTTCTTCACCTTCTCTTTTCCGCTGCCGTCCTGCCGTCCTGCCGTCCTGCCGTCCTGCCTATCCGTGGCAGAGTGAAGCATCAAGCGCTTCATCTGAGCTGACATTTCCTCGACTAAATTTAGCACCCAGCCCAGAGTTCTCCTCATCCACTGGGCTCCCAATACTGGAGGCATTCTCCCATCTCAGCCTGCAGATTCCTGTCATTTCCAATGACAGAGCCTAAAATAACTTTGAAATGCCTGTTGATTGGTCACCATGTGAAGGACGTTCCTTTTGTTTTCTTTCGTCTGGAGACCGTGAGGACTTAATATACTTTTGACTTCAGATCAAGCTATGCACACCGATCCCCCTCCTCCCCCCAAAAAACAAACAAACATTGATTGACCATTTCTGTACACCTGTTCTTTGCATTTAACTAATTCTCAAGAAAAAGTATTTTGTCTGGATACATTTTTTTTTGTTATCCATTCAGTGTAGGAACAATAATAATCCACTTTGAAAGATGTGTTTCTAGAGTTTTCATCAAACTACCCTGTGCCTGTGAGTATCAGTATCATAAATCTGGTATTTAAAAAAACGGCTTCCTTTATGGGACAAGAGTTTATAAACTGAGCTTCAAACTCTACTCATTAGACAGCCATTTATAGTTTCTGCCAGGAAATGAACTTTTTTATGATCACAATTTGTCTTAGGATTTCTCTCTGCATTTGTAATTCAAGATGTATCCTGGTAAGCCAGTTAGTGAGTTATGATAAAGCAGTTTGAATGCAAAGTCAAGGATATCCATCCAAAATTGTAGACTAACAAATGCTTAATTAACAGTCCATGATTAATGTAGCGTTCAAATAAACTCAATTCATTTGGCAATTCATTAGTTCACATCAATCCCAAATTAAGTCCCTGGTCCCTTCTTCAAAGTTTCAAATGTGATTTTGGCACTCATTCTGTTTGAGAAGGCATTAAATAGGGTTTTCTATTCACAAAGCGATATGTAACTTACACAATTGTTGCCAAATGAACACACACTGTACAATTCCGGCGGTTCATGCAGAGATTCGTTTGCTGCACACCATCATATCATGCAGTTTTGACACACTGATTTTTCATCCAGGGTGGTCAGGTGACGTGACACCACGAAGTCATTAATGGGCTTCAGTGGGTGCTGGCACACTTCAAAACACCAAGGTAATTTAAAACATAAAGAAAACGGCTGAACCAAACAGGAGAGGCTCCAGAGGCTTTGCTTTGATTCTTTACCTGTGGAATAATGTCCAAACCTGGGTTTTAATGAAGTCTTTTTGAAGAAAATCTCATGGCAACATTGACGCAGTCATGTGGTCTTTGGAGATGGTGGGTTGTCACCTGCTTTAATGTTCTGCTGCCCCACTTGGTTACACATTCAACATGGCTGTGTCAGTCTTTTGTGAAAATGTGAATCTCAACATGAATCTCAACATGAATCTCAATAAAGATTTAAGTGCTGACACTCACTCCCACTTTGACATTGCTCCAGTAAGACGCAGGAATGTGCATCGTTTGTCTTACCACCCTGGCCTGCACCCTTGATTCTGTCTCTCTAGGGAGGAAGTGTGTGGCTCTCTGCCACGCATGTCGAGACAGTATCTGTAAAAAGTATGCTTAATAATGAAATATTGGGCTTGGTAACCTTTTTCTAAACTATAAACCATGCCACAAACAGGAGAAGAGGAATACTCTATAACAAAAATACAAATATTGACATCAAGGGGGTTGGCACAATGCGGTGAAGGGTTAGGCAGAACAGCTTGCATTGGAAAGTGAATTCCTCTAAAGCTCTGCCGGTGTTTGTACAAAAACAAAACTCCAGGAGAAAAATCTCCCTGAGACAGAAGATGAAGAATGAGAGAAAGGCAGGAGAGGGAGAGACAGTGTGTTAATTCAGTCAGACAAAACGAATCGACTCCCACCCGCCATCTCTTCCGCACTTCTCTTCCACTGCACGTCAGCAGGACCTATTCACCGTCTACACCTTCCCTCTTACTTCATCACACACACACACACACACAAACATGTAAACACAGGTGTCTAAGCCCAGCCAATTACTCACGTTGCTAGATTTTAAAATGGCATGTTAAAATGGTTTGTCATATAACTTACCCTTTCGTAACGAAAGGACAAGACTCCCTGTCGACTAATTGCGAGAGCACTCAACGAGGGATGTGAGATGTGTGGCTGCTAACCTTCAAAGCTGAGGAAATGCAGAGAGATGGAGAGGACAGCATGGAGAGGTTTGACCACGTGGTGCTAAACAGTTCTACAGCCTCTGGGCCTGAATGAATAAACTGTCCAGAAACCAGCTGGTTCTGATCCGGACACGCTTGCAATGTTTGCCTAAGGGTGGCAGGCAAAAACATCAAGGAGAATCACCTTGTTATTCTGCAGAAGTGGAGCTGGGTAGAGAGCATGTCCTAAAACTATCCGTTGTGTTGATGTGTTATAAGATACAAAAATGTGCCATTGATCTGTTGCCTTTGAGGGACCGTTAAGGAAATAATTCAGACTGTCCTTCCACAAACACATATGAAACGGCCCGTATCAGATTCAAGACCCTGGTACAGACCTTCCGAGCGGTAAACGGGACTGCACCCGACTACATCCAGTTTCTCCTCCAGCCTTACACCCCCACCAGCCACCTACGGTCTTCTTCTGACAACCGTCTGATGGTCCCACCGCTCAAGAGCGCCCACTCCCAACACAAGCTCTTGTCCTGCATGGCCCCCCAATGGTGGAATCAACTCCCCACCTCCATCAGAGACACTGACTGTCTCTGATATTTTACCGTTGATTGCTTTTCTACAGGAACACTCTTGCACTTTTTGAGGTTCATGTTGTTTAATTGTAACTTGTTTAACTACATGCTCTTATGGTTCTTTCCTTTGGCACTTATTTGGTTTTTCACAATGTATGCTTCATGTTTTGTCTGCCCGCAATGTTTGGGGCTATCTCGTTGTTATGATCAGTGACCTATGCACTTTTGTAAAGCTCTCTCTTGGAAGTCGCTTTGGATAAAAGCGTATGAATGTTCACACACATTCATACTACTGACAACTCACATCCACATGTGAAATGCTAATGAACACATGTGAAACGCTTTCATATGAAAGGCTTTCACATATGGTAGCTAGGCGGCTTCTTGTTTTCGTTCATCATGGATTACTTTTTCGCAGTGCAGTGTACCCATTAAGCACTCACATCAAACCACCTGGCAAAGCAGAAAGTCGGCTGTCTACACATTCATGGTACCAGGCCCTAATGAGCCCTGTTAGGATGCTCCAGGCTTTTCTGACCAGGCAGCTCCCCTTTAAAGACGCGTTGTGCCTAACAACCATCGCAGAGCTAACATCGAAACCTCCGATCTTTGTATTCACATCTCGCTTTCACAGGTGCTAAATCACACTGCTCTAGCTGTGCAGAATTATGTTGTCAGAAACGGTGTGGTTTAAATTTCATCAGCATCATTTTTATGATTAATTACGACATAACCGGAGGAGTGTGGTGCATGAATACCGATAGCCCCTGTTTCTATACAGAACAAAACAAAACGGATGAATTAAAGTCCTGCTCTGACAGGTCTAATAGACTAGCATCTGAATTCATCAGGTAAACAAAAGGCGAATCTTTAGCACTCACACAGCCCCTGTTATTTTCTAAAACCAGACATCATTAAAGGCCAATACTCAAGAAATTACAATTGATTTGTTTGTTGTTTAGTGCAACAATTGACAGATAATGCAGATTTCTCAGATATTAATCTAGCCTTCCAATATGAAACAATATGTTCCAATTAAAACAAGAACATTCTCTAAATAAACACAAACTAACACACCACGCACACACACACACACAATCTGCTTTCAATCTTCCTTTCTCTTATTCTCTGTCTTGTTTTCTTTTAATGCATGCACCACCCTTGAGACAGATACTTTAATTTAATTTACTGAGAGAAGCCTCCAACTCTGATTCTGTGTCAGAAGTCGAACAGTACATTTGTATTATCATATTCACGTCCGACTGTGTGTCAGTCACAATCCAACCAGCTGTAAAGTGACATCATTTGCTCACTCTAGGCAGTGGGAAAATCAATTATTCAATTACTGTACAATTCAATTCCATTTGTTGTTGTTGATAACTATAATCAATCAGTAATTGGGAGTCAGGTGACTGAGTGGTTAGGGAATCGGGCTAGTAATCTGAAGGTTGACAGTTCGATTCCCAGCCGAGCCAAAATGACGTTGTGTCCTTGGGTAAAGCACTTCACCCTACCTCCCTCTGGGGAATGTCCCTGTACTTACTGTAAGTCGCTCTGGATAAGAGCGTCTGCTAAATGTAAATGTAATATTTAGCAGTTGGTTGGACTGGTTAGATGCATTGAACATTTATTCTTCCCGGCATGTTTTATTTACGTAATTCAATTGTGAGTAAAGTGCTGTCCTAAGTGTGAGTGCGACAGACCACAAAATCGTAACTGGCTAAAGTGGTATTAACAGTTTTAAATGAGAAACTTCATTGGCTTAAATTAAACTGATTATAATTTTGTAAATCATTCTGTGGTGATAACGCAACTGAAAATGTTGTGCTAGGTGGATTAAATTGTGGTTTTAACCTAATCAGACGCGATCATTCAAAACAAACACACAGTAGAGTACATAGCTAGCTGAGAGCCCAGTGATGCCAAACAATAGTTACAGCCACTCTGTGTCCTCCCATGATTTGATTGGGTATGTTTTACCTGAATCTAGAGCAAAAATGTCAGAGACAGTCTCTGGAATTGTAAGTGCAGACCTTTACCAAGAAACACACAGAAAACTGCATGCATTTTTCATGAGCACCAAGAGTGGAACACACACACACTTCACAGGCTCTCCAGCTGGGTCAGGGGCTCCTACAGGGCCTGGCCTAGCTGAAAGCCTGGTGAAAGTGTAGACTTCTGTCTTTGCGTGTAACAGACGTGGTCTTGCAAGTTCCGTCAGAGGTATACGGGCCACTGTCCGCTCAGACCGGGAGTTGAACCGACCACCTCTGACTTCCCAAGCGCCACCACTACCAACTACGCCAACGAAAAGCTAGCAAAGTTGACGCGGGTGGCCTGTTACATACTTGAGGAGTGAGTTTCACCACACACCGGCTACATGTGTTTGGGTGGGAGAGGGGGGGGGGGGGGGGGGCACAGATGTGTGTGTGTGTGTGCATGTGTGTGTGTTGTACATTTACTATTTACCAACTTGCTGGTCCTGTTGATCTATCCACAGCGTTTGGCTTCTGCTAGTTCTCATTCAGTGACCACAGGTATATCTTATTCTGTAGACAAACCCACGTGCATTATTTCCTAAGTAGGTTGCAGCTTTTGAAAATGACACTGTATACTTTATATAAATGTAAAATATGTATTCTTTTTTTTAGCTCTGACAGGAATGAGAATCAGCCAGCCCGCCATTCAACTGGCATTTGAATGCGTTCATTTAGCGATTACCTTGACTAGCCTTGTACTGTGGGCTTATAGTGGATAAGAGCGTCTGCTAAATGACTAAATGTGGTGTGAAAACTGACATGGTTTTCATTAGCTGGCCCTGTTATCAAAGATACACAGACCCCCATTAGCCATCTGTCCATCAAGTCATCCTGCCGCTCAGGAGCCAGAGACAACCAGCAGCGCAGCCATTAAGACTGGCAGTTTGACAGGATATCACCTTTGATGGATCTGCACCGTCACTTCAGAGATGGTTTAGATGGGTTTGATGTTTGTTTTGGTTTCTCACAGTATGTGGGAAACTACCTTCAGGTCTTTTTATTAGTCTGTTCATTTATGTTCAGAGAAATGTTTCCAGTGGTGTGGAGTTTAAAGTACTTGGCAGTGGAGAATGCATTAACTTCAGTAATAGCCGGCAAAAAAAAGAAAAAAAGAAGCGCTAATTAAAATAGGTGGCTTTGTTCTAGCCAGCAGTCTAACCATTCCTCTACCATTAGACCATTACCATAATGAACAATTTAATTAATTACCAGAGATTCATAACCTATAATCACCGTGCTGCTGTCTGGCTCATTTACTGGTCAGTTCCTCATTATAACACCCTGACAGACATGGCCAGGCGCAGCGGGGTATTCAGCAGATTATCGCGTCGCTGTACTCTGGCCCTGGGAGGTCATGGGGGGATGTAACCTGTGCTAGCTACATCACCACGTCAACACACGTTAGCAACGACGCATGGATACAACGTGATAGAGACTTTCTAGCTCGCAAATTGGAGCTTGGATTACGAGTGAAAAATACCACCCCCAAAAAATCACAACCATTTGGTTTTGTAGAGAAAGCGATTTCGAGTGGAACTGCAATCTCGCATTTTTTATTTAGGTCGTGACAGTCTTTGAAATTTGAGCGTGTGCAGGTCGCCCGTGAGACCGCCTCGTCTTTTAGGATGCATAGCATGTCCCTGAGCAGCTGTGATGGCAGAGTTCTCTGACAGCCACCGAGGGTGGTGGGCGTGGAGCTCGCCCTGGGTCAGACAGGACGCTGGCCAGGGCCCGACTCCAGCAGCAGGCAGTACCAGACGCAGCTGGTGGATCAGAGAGATGAGTTTATTAGGAGACCACAGGGAGGACACTGCAGGGAGAGTCAGGCTATAGGGACTCAATGGGAAAACTAACCCTAGAGATGGGGGATGAGAGAGTATGCCATAGATGGTCACCTTAGAACTGGCAAGAGAACTTTAGAGCTGATGTGCAAGCTGTTGTTGTTGTGTTAGTGATTTATTGGGCATTGTAGGGGTTAAGAGAGCGTTGTCTTAGTGTGATCAGTTAGCAACCTTTGGCTAAGACATGGCAAGAGATAGGGGAGATTCTCTTAGCACATTTACATTTAGTCATTTAGCAGACGCTCTTATCCAGAGCGACTTACAGTAAGTACAGGGACAGTCTCCCCGAGGCAAGTAGGGTGAAGTGCCTTGCCCAAGGACATACTGTCATTTGGCACAGCCGGAAATCGAACCAACAACCTTCTGATTAATAGCCCGAGCAACATCATCCGTCTCGATTGCCCTACAACTTCATGGAATAATATCTATAAACCACCTTTAGAATATCATAACATCTATAAACTGTCTTCATAATATCATCTGAGCTAAAAAGCGTCTTAATAATGTCAAAATATCTCAAATCAATGTTCATAATATCTAAACAACCATCTCCATGAAATCATAATATCTTTATAATGTCCTGCACACACGTGTTGAAGGGAATGCTTCCAACCGTGCCCAGAGCCATCAGACCGATCTGCAGGAAGTGACTCTTTTTCCTCCTCTATTGTCCCTGCACTCCTCTTTTCTGGTTGCTTCCACTTCCTGTTTTCCAAAGAGGCCTCACAGAATGAAGCAACTGGAGAATAGGTGAGGCTTGTCAGATGAATATTTAGATGGGATGTGATGAATATGGATGATGAGCGGCTGGTTGTCGGCCCTTTGGAGGTTTTAGCCTGGATTGTTCTGCACTGTAAAACTGCTTTGTAAAAAGTAACTTAAAAATCTGTGCAAAACATCCATACATTTCTCCGCATAATCCTAACAGATTTCATAAATTGATGGATGACATTACATGATGGTTTCAACAAGTATCTTGGTGCATGTCGCTGAGTTGCTAATCTTTTGTGGCTCTTGCGGTTTTACAGTCTACAGCAGTGTATCACCACAGCACAATGACCCTTTGTTTAAAGTGGCACACTTTTGAAGACAAATGGCTCTGAGACAGTGGTCCAATGTCTCCGGGGCTGTTTAGAAATGCATAATTGAGTATAGGAACCAATCAATATCCTTAGACGTGTCTTTCCTTGAGAGAAAACTGTAGATTATTATGGCACTCGATTAAAGAGACAAAAGAAAAGAGAATTCGTTCGTAAGAAACAAAGACAGGAATCTATTTTTCTGAGAGCAAAAAGAAAAAAGAAACACAAAGCCATTGTTGACAACAATAGTGGAAAAGGAAACGATAAAATCAAGTGGTTTCATGGCTTCCTACTGAAGCATTTTAAGATCAAGCTAATTTGCAATGAGCAAAGTGATGCTTACACACATACAAACAATGAATTGGAAGTAGGGGTGGGGGGGGAGTAAAAGCTTCAAAGCAGAAGCTTTGAAGGTTTGCCTCTGAATCAAAGTTTGGTCAGAAGTGTGGCTTAAAGAGAGCTGGAGAGGAGAGATATGTTGGGAAAACAGGACGATGTGACTGTCTCAGTTCTGTCTGCCTTAATCTTCTATGACTACTTCTTCCACACATTTGAAAAGTGAGAGACATAAATCCTCGTAATCAAACATGTTGAAAACCAATTTTGTTTCGTTTGCATGTGGTACCAAGGGGACAGGATGTTCTAAGCAGAATTATTTCAGGCCTTTGTTTTCCCTTCATGTTTCAGGTTTGTTTGTGCAATGACAAAAAGCTGTGTTTGAGCCACTCTGCCTGTGATTCCCTCTCATCCCCATTGAATGCCGAAACAGTCATCATGAAACACAAGATTTGCTTTCAGGGAAATCATGGCAACAGCTATAAAGTGCTTAGATTTGCATACAAGGCCTCCTGGTTGCTGGCCATGGCGATGTGTGAAATGCTCAAAAACAAGAAGATGACAATGGATTCCTGTCATCTAATGAGACAAGCAAGATAACAATTACCTCTGTGCACAGCTTGAGTTTGGCTTCTCGGAAGTTCAGGTAGATTGGAATCAGTGCTAATTTTGAAAATGTGCAGGTGCTGTGTAGAGGCAGTGATTTGCATGCTTTACCTCATCACGATCAGCCGTACACCCAGCTATTGACAAAATCTTACAGTGAATCAACTTTTCTTTTTTAAATGAGCATTCTGAGTAATTGAAGTTGACTCATGTTGTCACTGCCACAACAAAATGATACTGTAGAGGCCAACATACTGTCATGTACGTTTGTCATTTATTATCTGCACATCGACACATATCTCCATTACACTGCAGTTAGTTGCATGATAACTACACCATTAAAGAGATGGATGCAATAATCACTTTGGGTAGAGCGTCGCTCCCTGTAGCATGCACAGGCCGTGTCTCACTTATGTCAACAACAGACATTTCACTTCCACATCACTGAGACAGGAGACTCTGGCCATCGCCAGTTCTGGAAATAAACAACTTCTCAAACTTCATTCTGCGCTTGCTCTCCTCATTTTCATCCTGCCTCATTGTCCCCGCGTGTATCCATCAGGTGAGAGTGACGGTAGATGCCGTTTCCTTTGTCTGGGAGATCCCACTCCCTTCCAGGCTCATTTGGGAGAGGGGCTCTGAAGGGAGGAGAGGGGAGAGGGGCCCTGAAGGGAGGAGAGAGGAGAGGGGCTCTGAAGGGAGGAGAGAGGAGAGGGGCTCTGAAGGGAGGAGAGAGGAGAGGGGCCCTGAAGGGAGGAGAGAGGAGAGGGGCCCTGAAGGGAGGAGAGAGGAGAGGGGCCCTGAGAGGAGGAGAGGGGCTCTGAAAGGAGGAGAGGGGCCCTGAAGGGAGGAGGGAGGAGAGGGGCTCTGAAAGGAGGAGAGGGGAGAGGGGCTCTGAAGGGAGGAGAGAGGAGAGGGGCCCTGAAGGGAGGAGAGAGGAGAGGGGCCCTGAAGGGAGGAGAGAGGAGAGGGGCTCTGAGAGGAGGAGAGGGGAGAGGGGCCCTGAAGGGAGGAGAGAGGAGAGGGGCTCTGAAGGGAGGAGAGGGGAGAGGGGCTCTGAGAGGAGGAGAGAGGAGAGGGGCTCTGAAAGGAGGAGAGGGGCCCTGAAGGGAGGAGGGAGGAGAGGGGCTCTGAAGGGAGGAGAGGGGCTCTGAAGGGAGGAGAGGGGAGAGGGGCTCTGAAAGGAGGAGAGGGGCCCTGAAGGGAGGAGGGAGGAGAGGGGCCCTGAAGGGAGGAGAGAGGAGAGGGGCCCTGAAGGGAGGAGAGAGGAGAGGGGCTCTGAGAGGAGGAGAGGGGAGAGGGGCTCTGAAAGGAGGAGAGAGGAGAGGGGCTCTGAAGGAAGGAGAGGGGAGAGGGGCTCTGAAGGGAGGAGGGAGGAGAGGGGCTCTGAAGGGAGGAGAGGGGCTCTGAAGGGAGGAGAGGGGAGAGGGGCTCTGAAGGGAGGAGAGGGGCCCTGAAGGGAGGAGAGAGGAGAGGGGCTCTGAAAGGAGGAGAGGGGCCCTAAAGAGAGGAGAGAGGAAAGGGGCTCTGAAGGGAGGAGAGGCGCTCTGAAGGGAGGAGAGGGGAGAGGGGCTCTGAAGGGAGGAGAGAGGAGAGGGGCTCTGAGAGGAGGAGAGGAGAGGACAAGGTAATGCAGTGAAACGTCTCCACAGGCACACAGACAAGAAGAAAAAAAACATTACCCAGGCAGCTTCGCCGTCTCCCATCTCCAGACAGACCTGCGAGGAGCTTCTCAGCCCGGGGGATATTAATTTGTGGCCCTAATGTTCTGTGGCAAAGGGATTGAAGTCATTTCAGCACAAACAAATTGGATCTCGGAGCTCATGGGCGTCTCGGGTCAGGCCTGCAGGTAACGTCTAGTGCTGAGTCCCTGCCACCCCCATACCCCCCCTCCACACCATACACACACACACACCATACACACACCACACACACACACCATACACATCATACATCACCCCTGGCAGAGGAGGGCGCAGCAGAACACTGCGATATGACAGTGGGCGCTCGGCTAATGGGCCAGCTGTATGTGGGGCGACTGCCTGGTATGATGGGGGAGTGAAGGAAATGGATGAGGAGGGGGGGGGGGGGGGGTTGGGGGTGGGAGTGTTGAGTGTTTCTGATTGATGGTGTGGTGGGGCTGCTGGGTGCAGCCAGCCGGGCCGCCGATCAGAGCCTGTTTCTCGGGGAATGACTGCAGTGATGGCTCTGCTCACGGTTTAGACTGAGACTGAGGAGGCAGCTCCCTACATTGACTGAGCCTCTGAGTGAGAGAGAGAGAGAGAGAGAGAGAGAGAGAGGTGAATTCAGTGGTTCAGAACAGTGAGGTTATTACACAGTCTGCCAGAGACGCCTCCCTTAGAGTTCCCCCTCTTTCACTCTCCTCGTTCTTCTGCGTCGCCCCCTCGTTTCCTGCCCCCCAGGTTATCTTCAACAATGATCCACAGAGCTCCGGGCTTCAACACCATGTTAGACCCCCCCCCCCCCCCCCCAGCTGTTGCTGACCACTGTCTGCCCCTACCCTGCTGAGATAAGGACTACATGACACATTCACGACGAACACCAAAGACGGACCGTTTCGGTGCGTTAAGACCTGCAGGATCAGGTCCCTTTTCCTTTTTACAATTCGTAGCTACTTAATTTATGTTCTTTCGGTAACACTTTAGATCTAGGTGCTTGTGGTTAGTGTTAGTCGATATGTTATGAGGCCTCCGTACGTTAGTAATTCTTATTAAACCATAATAATATTAGTAAGTATCTTATAAAGGCCTCATAACCTATGAACTAACAATTTTATAGTTTTAACATTGATAAGTTAATACGCTCTATCACGAATAAGCATCTTAGAAGGGTCTTATTACCTAATTGATGCTTATTATAAGCACCAAGTCAGAAGTGTTTCTGTTCTCTTGGGTTCTTCCACATCCCAGAGTTGTAAAAGAAGATTTAGATCCAGAGTAATGATATGAGATGTCAAACTTGGCACCTGGCTCTCTTTGAAGTTCATTCGTTTAAGTGAGCCACTTAAACTTCACATTAACTCTGATGAGGCTGTTCTGAACTTTAAATAATGAGTCTCATCTGATGGAGAAGGTTTAAAACACAAGCAAACTCTGTCTCCTCAGCTTTAAAGGGGCAGAGGGGAGACAGGATAGAAGGTTGGAGTCATTTTTTATATCATCAACATTTAGAGGCTCATTTTGATATATATATATATATATCACCATGAAACAATATCAGTATTTTAACTATACATTTGCTGAAACGGCTATTGATGCTGGCATGAGTCTAGAGAAATGATTAGAGTTCCATTAGTCCTCTAAATAAGATATACAGTAAAAATGAACAATTCAAGGTCTCAGCACATAGGCAGAGAGTGGTGATTAGATATCATAAAAACTCTGCTTCATATCACAGGGGATTGTTGTTGACAGGTAATATTACCAAAGGCAGCACTCCGAGGCTACAGCAATAAACTGATGATTTCTATAATCACAGTTTTCACTATCATGATGATGTAATTCCACCCACCATCATTTTACATTTTATCAATAATGTTTAGAGTTACTACCGTCACATATTTTATAGTAGGCTAATGTTGAGTTATCTTCAAAATAAAAAAGTATTGTTGCAAATATACCACATTCTTCCGAGAGAGTGCACTTGTATAAGACAAATGTAAGGAAAATCCAATTTATTCCAAACAATTGCCACTTACAAAAGCAATCTGTGACCTTCAGTATTTGTCATCAACCGATTCTATCCACTTGACTAATGTAATTTCAAACAACAACATTGAGTAGCAGTTGTGTAGCCTACATTGAGAAGCTCCATTTGCACATGTTTATCTGTGTGTCTGTGCATCGGTTCCCATGACAGTAAAGTAAATGCCAAAAGGTCTTTCATGTTGCTTCGTGCGATATGGCATATTTTCTGGCGGAACATAACTTGAAAATGTCAAGCTGGTGTAAAGTCTACACAAACAAGTGTTATATAATAGACTACCGCTGTGGATAAAGTTGTTAGAGTGTTGGTTCATTGGTTTTGGTCAGTTGGCTAAACATCAGGGCTGATCTCTAACGATCCACAAACCGCGTGCACGCATTCTGGACGCTCATTTTATTTCATCGCGCTCTCAGGATGTTCATCAACACCGTGCGCAACAACCTGGCAACACCAACTCCGACAGTCTGATCTGCACTCCTTTGCGTTCTCGCGTGTGCTACGGTAGAAACCGGTAGTCGCCGCGCGTCCTATACCTAGACTACCTAAGACCTCATCGGGAGACTGTAACATTTGTTGACAAGGTACAGTTGACATTTGGGACGATGGTGTCACAAACTTAAAACCGTAGCCTACATAATTGTATATCGGATATCTGGTGGATGACTGCGCGTCCAGTTTATGGAAGGAGGTAAAGCCAAAGGACGGCATGAATAATTAGCTTAAAATATCTTTCTGAACATTCAAGCTGTTTGTTTTAACTTACAGTGACTATATCTACATACAAGAAGGGAGGTGAACTTGGAAAGACTTGGCGCCGATAGCAGTGGTTTTTAAGGCACCTTTTCAACCAACATCGAACAGTTCAACGGTGAACTACCCCACGCGGAAACTAATGACAGTCAATATGTACCTGTATATCTTTGCACGTTAGTCTCATTATGGTGTCGGCGGTCATAATCTATAATAGAAGATTTATTGAATCAAGTGATGTATTGGCGACCATATGACGTACGACCTTTCCGATTCAGATGCCCCTTGTTTTAGAAACTGTAGGTTTATCTGAGTATAGAAATATACGAAAGACTTCATCATTTCAGTAGAACCATTTTAAAGGACTGTCTACATTCGACCAGCCAAGATGATGAAAGAATTATACAATCCTGTGCCACACAACCTCCGGATTGACAGCCATTAACAAGTAAGATATGATGCCCATTTAAGTAATAATCTTCCAAATAGTCAAGTCTTATGCAAGTTTTACTGTGTTTTTTGTTTCATTTTGTTATGTCGTTACAATATCATGCACGTTGGATTGAATTGTTGATTTTATGTGGATAGCCATTCATACTCGCTAATGATCTCCGGGTTTATGTCCTGTGATTCGTACTGGACCACATGGATGGCGCGCACACGAACGATGGAAAACCTCACTCTTGGTTGGTCCTCCTGCGACCATGATGTGCAGTTTGTCCTAGACAACCAGAATGTTATTTCCAGATCTTTAAAATGCCCTTTACTCCTTCAGTACGCTTTAAAATGATGTTATTGTCTTACAAATGCTCAGCTTTCTTGTGGTATAGTCAGCTTTTTGTGTTGTTGTTGAATCATGCGCGAATAAAGGGTGTCAAACTCGATCAGACAGATACATTCTTGCCAGAGCCACCAACTATAGACAACCACTCATGGAAAATAAATAGAGCAACAGCACGATTATTTTATTTATAATTTTTTTTACCAGAGAGATGGGTCAGAAACAAAAGCATGCAGGAAGGTTTTTGTTCTTTCTTTCTCCAATCCCTGAGATCAGAGGCTGTTTCTTAGAGGAGGTCAGAGTCAGGTTGTTCCCCACACAGGTTGTCACACCACTCTGCCTGAGGTCATAAACACCCCTGTCACCTTATCACTGTATCCACCCCAGGGAGGGACACCCCTCCCTTACACTTAGGGCTGAAAGCTGGGTGAAGGGAGACTGATTCCCATCCAGAGCCGATTGTGGGAAGCAGATGGAGTCATTGATAAGATGAGTCTTTCTGCTTTTGAAAAGTCGGATTTGGTAAAAAAAGAATCCACACAATTTTCGTGTTCTTCGGTTAGTCAGAAGCTTTTAAGCAACAGAAACGGCATCATTACCAGGCAGTCTTACCATGACTCTTTGACAGAATACAGAATTTAGTTCAAGTGTCTTGTCCTCAGAAAAGGGCCTTGTAATCAATGGACAGGAAGTGTGTGTGTGTCCAATCACCTCCCTCAGCACCACCCCCTGTAGCCCCAGCAGGCTATGAATGGGAGCCTATTGACAGTCAGCCTCCTTCTTTTAAATTATTCACTGGTTGATGTTGCGATTTCCGATCAACATTTACACATCAAGGAGCACTTTCTTCTGTCGGAGGTGAAGACAGAGAACACAGTAATATGACTGAAGAGAATGGGGAGACAGGTTGCCAAGGAACATCCAAGCATGCTGCTGAGGACTGAAGATTTGAATATTTTATCAGCTTGAGAGAGACAGATTTGAAGGGGCTGTCATCCATTGCTATCAGATGTGGCTCTTGACAAACAAATTATAAGCAGATTAAGTTCAAGTGGATTAGGGACAATTGTGCACAGTTTCCTTTGATGATAATAGGTCTTAAAAGGATCAGTCAAAATGTTACTAAGCCCTTTAGTCCTGTGTCTGGTTGGATAGAATCGTTCTCTGAACTCTAAACTCTCCTATTAATGAAATTAATGAATATCATGATTTAAAATTAATTACAAAAATGTAATATGTCCCTCATGAGAAGACAGGTCATCAATTTCAATGAATACAATCTAATGTCATGTGAAAGATTATTCATCCTGTACAACAGTTCATCCTGTGTAGATAATCTGTTGTCTATGGACTCTTGCGTCTCACTAGGGCATTCTCTTCAGCAATAACGCAACAGAGTTTCGTGGAAGAAGTGCAGGATAAAAGCAGGCAGTAAACTTGGCAGGCCGGTAAGATACATTGTTATTCTGCTGCATCCGAAGTTCCCAGCCTCAGGGTTCCGCTGATAATGCCTGTTCTCGACTGCGGGGTCAGAGGTCGCGTGCTGATTGGCAGGAAGCTGACACGGGGAAGCTGTGTGTGCTGACTGGAGTGTAATAGCATTGCAACACAGATAGGAGCTTGTGTGTTAGCAGTGCAGTGGCCCCACTCGCTCTGACACATACCTGCATGCTCTGGGCTGGCCCCTCTCATCTGTTCTCCTCTGTCAGCCTCCCCCAGGCTATCTTATACAACAAGGGCAACACTAGAACAGGAGCACACACACACACACACACACACGCACACACACATGCACACGTTATGCGCAGTATCTCCTTTTCTCTTCTGTATTGCCGTCAGGCTCTCTTCCTGGGTCATGTTTTACTGTGTTGTCAACTACGCACACACACTCAGACACACGCAGACATGCATAGGAAGTTTGTATGCATGCACACATAAGTAGACGGATACGTGCACAGATACACACACACACACACACACACACACAAACAGTCTCTCTCTCTGTTTCTCTCTTTCCCTCTCATTCTTACTCTCCTCAGACACCCATCCGGGCAGAAAGTCTTTATGCATGGCGACTTTGCGGTGTCCTGTCTGAGCAAAACTGCCCATTCCCACTTTAACTTCTATTTCCTGATAAGACCTTGCGTCTGCGATACTAAAAAAGTTTTTTTTTAAAGCAGGCTGCTCCAAAGGATTTGACAAAGCCTCACTGGGAATGAGAGGGAAGCCTCATTCCCTCTCATTCTTACTCTCCTCAGACACCCATCCGGGCAGAAAGTCTTTATGCATGGCGACTTTGCGGTGTCCTGTCTGAGCAAAACTGCCCATTCCCACTTTAACTTCTATTTCCTGATAAGACCTTGCGTCTGCGATACTAAAAAAGTTTTTTTTTAAAGCAGGCTGCTCCAAAGGATTTGACAAAGCCTCACTGGGAGCAAGGGGAGGATATGAGAGCTGAAGTCCAACAGGGACAGGGAGAAGGAGGCCCACTCACAGAACAGTTTTTCTATCTGTTGAATAGCCACATGAATAGCAAGTTGCAGTCTGCTGTTTTTTGAACAAGGACACAAGGGGCAGTGACAGCTGGCGGTTTAGGGCATGATGGAGCTGAAGATGGTCTTTGTCATTATCATTCATTGGTGCAGAAAATGTGATGAGAAGCTTTCAACACTCCATCTGCCTGACGGCACTTTAGGGAGAATCCAAATTCAGATGTTTATACATCATCTACATATTCACAATTTGCTATCAGGGACATCATATTTATTGACATAATTGTGCCTATTGTTTGAATAATAAAACAAACACAATCGGTGGCAGTCAGAGTAGCAGCATCTACAGGTCCTACAGGGCCATACGTTAGTCCATCATGTCAATGCTTCAGTTCACTGGCTCCAGCCCAGTGTGTACTCAGACTGTGGAAGCCCCATGTGGCGGGAAATGTGAGGTGGAATGTAAACAACAACAGCAGCGTGAGGAGACAGTGCCATCTCCCTAAGGGAAGAGCGGAGCGTACACCATGCCCCGGTGAACTTTACGGAGCACTTGACCTAACGGGAGTGGGGGCCTAAAACCAAGGAGAGAGGATGATGGATCTCCTGGGGTTACTGGAAGGGGAGAGAGCAATAGGGAGAGAGAGGGCAGGGGAGAGAGGGTGGAGACAGAGAGAGAGGGGGGAGACAGAGAGGTAGAGGGGGAAAGACTGAGGGAGAGAGAGAGGGAGAAGGGGTACATGGGTGGAAGAAACAGAGTGGTGTTGAGAGAAAAAGCGAAGAGGAATGTAGGACGAGTATAGGGAGGGAGGGAGGGGAGATAAGTATCGAGGGACGGACAGAAATCGAGAGAGGGAGAGAGGTCAGGTTGCCGTGTCAGTCTGACATGGGCAGGAGTCAGGTGGTGGTGAATCTCAGGGATGAATGACACTGGATGCCTCATCAGCATCCTCCACAGGTCAGTGTTCCTCTGCTCTCGCTCCATCAGAAGCATGTTCCACATGCCAGAACTGTACAGTGTATTACCACACAGTACAGTAGGATGTGTCAAACAGAGAACATTGGAAACCTGTCTGGTGGCTCAATACCAAGTCTACGGCATATCTGACTTGGTAGATGTGTACAGTACATGTTTATCTAACTGGCCCAAAATTGGATGGTTTTGCATATACTGGTCCATTTGAGCTCTTTGAGTGCAAGAAAGGCGCATTACAAATCAAAAGTATCTCAAGACGCATAATATTACCACTATCGTTGACTGTGGGGCGTGTTTGTTGCTCATATTTCTTCTTGATAGAAGAGAGACCGGTGTTGAGGGAATTCAGTTCATGCTCTCCATCCACCCCACTGCAGTGTCTCACTCCCTAACTACCTAGCCAGCCCACATAAGGAGTTGTCTTGAGGCCTGACCTCAGCAATAAGCTCCTATTTATTTGTATAAATCACAATGTAGCTCACATGGAGAGCAGAAATCTCAGATGTAATCTGGCATTCTATATTATTGGGTCTGAATCACAGATTAATCATATAAAGGTCAAGGTCCCTGCACACAGTCTGCTTATATAATACAAGGTACTGGACAGGATTTGAAGGCATATATAGTGCATGCATGGTGGAAACATCAAATAAAAACCCAGATAATGAAATTGAATAGCGTCACATCTAAGCTGGGACAGTGAGGAGCTTTTTATGAGGCTTGGCAGAAGCTGTAGTCTCGTCTGTCACCCAGCAGACAGCTCCAGTGAATAACCTCTCTGAACCCAGAGGAGTACGCTTGACGGCTGAGTACACAGATGAGAACTGTAAAGAGGAGCCCTCTTACACACACACACACACACACACATACATACTTTGCATGCCTTAGAAAATGAAGATGTGTGATCTGCAAAGCACACTGACAAGTGTCTGTGTGTGTGTGTGTGTGATTGAGAAGCTCTGGTTTGAAGTTAATTGACAGGTAGGGCTGTTGTGAAGCCAGTCAGCTGTAGGAGTGGTAACTCCACACAGATTAGATAGGAAGATAGAGTATGAAAGTGTTTAGCCAACTTCTGTCTGATGTAGCAGGTGTTCAATTAAATAACCAACAACCTAATCTGCTCCTCTGAATATTTAAAATAGAAATCAATTACAGCTTCTCTCTCTCTCTCTCTCTCTCTCTCTCTCTCTCTCTCTCTCTCTCTCTCTCTCTCTCTCTCTCTCTCTCTCTCTCTCCTTCTGGCTCCCAGTTTACCGATCAGCATCATCTTCAGCACGCTCTCCTCGCCCCGCCCATCCCTCTCTCCTCAAGTTGACAACCTAGCAGGCCCTCGAACCCATCTGCCATGGAGAGCCTAAGCGAACTCCAGAACCCTCTGCTGGACAAGAACAGCAAACACGTTGTCAACGGTTACGGTGGTGACTTCCCTAACAACCAGTACCAAGAGAACATCATCAATTACTTTGTCACGGGCGGAGGAGTAGGAGGAGGGGGAGGGGGAGGGGGTGGAGCAGGAAACAACAGCAGTGTCGTCGGAGGAGGAGGCGGCGGCGGCGGCGGCGGAGGTCACGGCAACAACAACGGGAAGACAAAGGCCCAGCAGCTTCTGGATGCCACCTCCCTTCATCTGGCTGTGGAGGCCTTCTACAGACCCAACTTCATCCTCTACAAGGAGGACGGGGGAGGAGGAGGAGGAGGGCTCAAGTCCAAGGATTACAAAAGCGAGTGCTGCGAGACCACGTTCACAGAGAAGAAGGAGAGGGAGGCATCGGGTGACACCCCGAGCATGGAGGACCCCCAGGCTAAGCTGCTGGAGGACGGGGACCACGTCAAAATCCAGACCGTCTCCTACGAGGTGGAGGAGGAGGAGTACGTGGAGTACGAGGTACAGGAGTGTGTGTCAGTGTGTGTATGTGTGTGTGTGTGCGAATGTGTCAGTATGTGGTGTTTGTGTGTGTGTCTGTGCTTTTGTTTAACTGCCCTTGGGGGGACCACATTTTCTCCAAAGTATGAACAATGCTTTGGGGGGGGGGGGGGCTTAGGGTTTGAATTGGTGTTTGGGTTGGAATTACATTAAGGGTTAGGGAAAAGTGATTAGAGAATATCATTTAGTGAGAGTGAATGGTGGGGTCCCCACTAGGATAGGAAAACAAACCTGTGCGTGTGTACTGTATATCCGGCAGAGGGAGGGCTGGTGTAACCCTGTCTACAGTCCTTAAAATCCTTGGACTTTCCCTGTAAAGCTCACCTGAAAGAATCAATATACCTTCATCGACTCTGTTATTTATTAGTTTAGCCTCTCTCTGCCTGCATGTGTAACCACCAAGCATGCAGCCTGGTATCTGGGGGGCTGGGGGAGGGGGGGGGGCAGAGTGGGCTGGGCAGCTGAGCAGTGAAGTGGGGCTGGGTGGAGAAACGGACCGCTGACCTGCTTTGCCGCAGTGCCTAATGGACTGGCTAGTGTGCACTCCTGAGTCCACTTGGTTTAACGTGAATGTTAGTGATAAACAGAGGCCTGCTGAAACGTCAGGCAGTGTGACGGACTGGAAGTCTCTGCAAGGTGCTGTAGCTCCAGGGAGGCTAGTGAACCCAGGGGCCTGTAGCTCTGGGGAGGCTAGTGAACCTTGGGAGGGAGGAGAAGGGAGATCTGTCTCAGTAGGTGGAGAGGAGCACGGAGATACTCCTTGTTTTCCTAGAGTTGGTTCACTATAGTCTTCCAGTTACCATTGATCCCCATAAGATGGTGCACTGTCAGGAAGGTTGTCCATACGCTCTGCTTTTGTGTGCACACGCTTCCGACACAGAATTAATCTCCTGAAAAATTCATGACATAGCCAATCTTTACCTGCTCAAATTTTTATGAGACGAGCACCTTTTAAAAAATTATTCTTAGAATGTGACCCATGAAAAAAAAATGGCTTTGTGTCTAAACAAAGCGCTTTGTTGCTATTTTGGAGGAACATTTCCATAAACAGCTAATAAACGGGTAATGCCCATCGCTGACATTGCTAGGACCGTAAAATGACTTGTGTTTGAGCTGTGTCTGGTGTGTGCTGAGGTCTGCTTTCTACTCAGAAGTCTAGACGGGGGTGCATGGAGGGGAACTCTGAGTGCTCCTGACAGACACTTGCATCCCCTTTACCAGTGTGTTCATCTGACTAATGGCCTCTCTCTGGGGACACTTAGACAAACAGACATTGAGGCTTAAAAGACTATCTTTGACACCCAATTCATATCTCACTCTCTCTTTCTCTCTCTTTCTCTCTCTTTCTCTCTCTTTCTCTCTCTTTCTCTCTCTCTCTCTCTCTCTCTCTCTCTCTCTCTCTCTCTCTCTCTCTCTCTCTCTCTCTCTCTTTCTCTCTCTTTATGTGAGAGATCTGAACTTTTTGTTACCGAGTAAAAAAAAAAGGGGGTGAGTATGGTCAATATTGGTCGAAAACATACAATGTTTATCGATTGGGGAACTTTCTCAAACAAATACAAATTGTGCAGTTTGAGGGTCTGTTCCTGCTCGTGGTGGTTGTCAGGGTGACAAGTGTCTTTATTAGAGGAATGAAAGGATTCACAAGGCGTAAAGATGACGATTATAATGATGAGGATGTGTGAGCACTAGCATCATGTGTAATATTAATAAGTCCTTACTGGACTGGGAAGTCGAAAGAATTAGTCAATAATCTAGACAGCGTACCACGCCATGCAATGCAGTCTTGTTCTTGTGTACTACCAGACTGATCTCCTGAATCCCTTTGATGTCCTGGATTAAACGTCGGGAGCATTTTGTCATTTCATGCGTCTTCCTGCATGAATAAATCTCACTCAGTATGGAGATAGAGGAGGAAAATGAAATGTCCTCACCATCACCACCATGCCATCTCTAATGTATGAAATTAGCATTCAAACAGCAGAGCACAGTTTTACAATAGAAGTCACCATCTTGCTGGGACAGACTGATATTCTAGCTTCAACAGCCTCACCTTCGGATGCTGGCATTTCTGAACCACAGAAAAAATTAAATTATCAACAAAGCGAGTCTGAGATGAATACAAATAAATCCATTCTGTGATGCCTTTGTTTGAAAGGTAACTGCTGCCTGACCATTGAGATGAAATAGTGATTGGATGGTGTTTTTAAGTAGTATGTATTCAAAAAATATCAAAGAAGACAGACTGTGCATCTTCATTGAATCCAGATTGTAGGCTCTGCCTTGCTTCAGTGCACATGTTCTGTACCAATAAACTAATCTCTCATTATACGCCAACCAGCCAGCCGGGCCTTTTCCCACATAAAATCTACTGGGAGTTATCCCCCTCCTCATTTAGAGGTAAATTACCAACCAATCACTGTGGCCCAGTAGTAATCTGGCAAATAATTTCCTTTGGCTGATAAAACTGGCATGCTGCCGTGTTTTATAAACCACAACACACACTTGCTTTTACCCCACAAATAAGAAGCTGTGACACAGACACACGGGCCCATCTCATAGGGAGCTCTGCCATTCGTGGGGGGTTCAGACAATCTGTGATCTCCCCCAGATGAGAGGCTTTGATGCATTCTGCAGAGCCCCACTTTGCAGGGTGCAGCTCCTGAGATGAAACGACAACAGCGCATCTGACGAGACTGTTCGCCAGGCAGACGCTTCCACAGGATTTGGTCTAAATCTCCGAAAAGACGAAGCATGAAGCAGCCTAGTATCGGCTTCTTGCCAGGCTTCTGCACTTTTATTAATCTTTTTTTACTGGGGTAAACGGCAGACTGCAGTTAGAACGTTGGAAAATAAATAACTCCCAAGATGCCTCTGTGATGTAGACAGGCTCTTGGCGGCTCTCTGCGTCTCCTGGATCATTAGACATCCTCAGCAGGAGACACGTTGAGGAGAGAAGCAGTCGTCTGATCTCTCTCTTGGACGAACTGCAAAGTTTACTCACGCTACATACTGTTTATTCGAGTTACGGAAGCAGAGGAGGCCTGGAAGATGTCATCACCATGCAGATCCGACGGGCAATTGTGATGCATCCCTGGTTTGACATTGTCTTGGTGTGATGCCTCATCGTCCCTTACTTACTTTTTCAATCACTTCCTGTCAGGGAAAGAAATTTCAACTTTTATGTGCCAGCCCCTGCCCCAGGGCATGTCAGACCCTGTCTGCTCTGCTCTGCTGTATGATCCTGACGGGTCAGCTCTGACAACTCATTGGCTCTGCTCTGACAAGCCATAACCCATACCATATCCAGGGGCCAATCAATTACCCAGTAAATTATTGATGCGAGCGCTTCCCTGTAACGTCACGGCAATCTCTGGAAGACGACGCCTGAACGCTAATCTCAGCGGGCAGAGAGAGAGAAAGAGAGAAAGGGAGAAAGAGAGAGAGAGGAAGAGAGAGAGAGAAAGAGAAAGAGAGAGAGAGAGAAAGAGAGAAAGAGAGAGAGATAGGAAGAGAGAGAGAGAGAGAGAGAGAGAGAGAGAGAGAGAGAGAGAGAGAGAGAGAGAGAGAGAGAGAGAGAGAGAGAGAGAGAAAGAGAGGGAGCTTGTGGGCTTGGAATGGTGTTGTAGTCCCTTGTGGCTCGCATGGCGGGCTGCTTAGGTAAAATTGCCTCAATGCAAGACCTGACTGGGAAAATATTTCACACTTAAGGATTGTGTATTAAGAGTAATTTACCCGAGGTAGATGCTGTTTACACAATAATGCCACTATGTCGAGTCTGTTAGATTGTAGGTGTGACAGCAAGACTTGTTTCTAAACCGTATTACTGCCAGCACTCCTTTCACACTGTTAAAAGGTTTTAGAGGTTTTGTCCTGTATATGCAGAGGTGCAACACACTTCAGAAACCTGCAATTTAGAACACTTTGTAACTGTGGAGGAACATAGGTAATTCCATATTGAATCATTTGAGAGCTCCAAACAGCAGTTTATGGAGTTTAAACAGACTGCTTGAAACCTCCACCTAACAGTCACACACAAGGGCATCCAGAGACCAGTGTCATATTGTTCGGGGGTTTGTATCATCACGATCCCATGTCGCTGCCATCACCCCCTCGGTGACGGATTGTCCCACAGAGGTCCTTGAAGACAGGTCGCCTTGCACGGCGTGTCACAGCAGACCGGGGCAGCTGTGTAAATCAGCCTACTCCATTACCAGCTCAATAACCCGGTGTTTTCATACCAGCCGGCCCGGTCCGTTCCGTTCATCACTCCGCCTGATGAATCATAAAGCCCTGAGGACCATGATGCCACGGGGCTGTGAGCTCGTGACCTGGCATAACTTAACCAGCTCATCACCTCAACGTGGAGGAGGGAGGATATCACCCCTCCCACATTAGAATGCAGGGAGCAGCGCTCCCAAGCATCTGTGGTCGGTCTGCCGTGGTCGGACTCCTCCGGAAGGAGAGGGCAGGTGACATCCCTGCTGGGGTCAGTTGACCTCTGGTGCTGAGGGCCAATTATCTCTGCGGACTCCTCGCTGGGTGGAACAACCTGAGTCTCGCTGGTCCACCTGCTCCTCATGTCGGGGAGGTATTGGGGCGGGGCCGGGGCTGGACTCAAGACCTCAGGCAGGAATGTTGCACGAGGGGTAACCCTTGAAAGGCAATTCTGCGGCATATTGTCTTCTTGTTTCCACTTTCTCCAGCGCTGAGCTGTGAGGGACTGTATCTATAGACCCAGGGGCTATGTAGTATTCATGTAGGACTGCAACAGCACATGAATGAATAAATTGCTTCTCATGTTTACACAAACAAGTAGCTCATTCAGGCACCTGGGGGCCTAGAATAAAAGGTCATTCTTCATGGCAGATGTGGGCATGCATATACATCAGGGTGTGTAAGAATCACACACACACATAAACACAGAACCACACTCTCCTGACAATGTGAAATAACACAATCCTAAATCCCTGCCTGCATTCTTCCTCATAGAAGAGTGTCATGGATGAACAGTGAGCTTAATTAGACCTCAGACAGAGCCTAACAAGCTGCACGGGCCAGAACACTTCTTTCACATCTGTGTATCAACCCTTGCCTCTGCATTGAACTGAATTAGGTGCAGTTTGTATGGAGCTGCTCATTAATAAATGTCACATGGAGACGAGTTCAAACCACGTGAGCATGGGAACATAAGGTTGTCAGGTTTGGATGTGTCGGGTGCGCTGCCCCGTGATGCGTTATGAACGCACCCGCCTCTATCAACCAAACTGTGTATCATCAGGAATATGATGGGTGTTATACTTAACAAGGAGGTGAGAGACAGATAGCGCGTGACAGAAAAAAGCGAGGAATTGTGGTGGGAAGGAGGAGTGTGCATGATGGGGTGAAAGGAGAGGAAGGAGGAAGACTCGCCTCATCTCCCCCACGCTGTGGAGGCAATTTGGAAACATAAATTACACAGGCCCCATCCTGGTTGTGCTGTCACGAAAGACGAATGAAATTATCCATTAGTCCTTCGTTACCTGTCAAGATGCTCTCTCATGTTGACAGCAGATGCAACCCACAGGAGAAGCCATCGCCGTCGGAACCTTAGGCAGCCAGCATCAACATACCCCCCACCGCCACATGCATGTACATCAGGATTCAACCTATTCAGTTTCCCAACGGTTAACAAACGATAACTGGAGGGAATGTTTGGAAGCCATTCATTCCCTTTGCAAACGGCCACTGCTTCAGAGGGACTAATCTGCCTGCTGGCAAACATCCACGGTTAGAATTTCCAGATGTCAGAGAGGATTTCGTTTGATGAAAGATAATAGTGTAATCATGTTATTATTCAGTACTTCCTGTCACCTCCTGAAACAGTGTTATGGAGGGTTCAAACCGAGGTGGATTTTTTCATTCTCCCGGTTTTATCTTTCCGTAGTTCCTGAGACAGACTTGTGATCTACGACATGTCTGGACCTCTGGTTCACCTCCGCTCGGCCCAAGGTCTGGAATCATATGAGTCCCACAGAGTACATCTGGCTTCTGCTGTGGCACTGCAGGGGTGGGCAAGTTAATGTCTGTCTCTCTTTCTCTCTCTCTCTCTCTCTCTCTCTCTCTCTCTCTCTCTCTCTCTCTCTCTCTCTCTCTCGTTTCTTTCGCTCGCTCTCTCTTCCTCTGTCTGTTTCTTTCTGTCTTTCTCTCTCTATCTCTCCTTCTCTCTTCCTGTGGTCTGACTCCCTCTGACAGAAACAATATGAGCATCATTATGTGTTATGACCTTTTTGCCTCAGTGCTTCAATATGAAAAAAATTATGTATAGATTTCTAGTCTGATGATATTAGTAATAAAACATTCAGAAACACAAATAGAAATCAGTTATCTCGCCTTCCAGCTCATTTTGATTTGTGTGACACAATCAATGCAGTTCGTGCTCCCCTATCTGCCCGTACAATTTAATGCTGTACAGCCAAACAGCCCTTCTGCTAAAAATGCACAAGCTAACTTTATAAAAAGACGCACCGTGCTCAGTGTGCTGTACGGTACACCCTGTTTTCCTGCTTCAGTAAGATTCAAGGCTAGTAATCCACTTCCTGTCATCTACCCTCCTTCTCTCTCTCTCTCTCTCTCTCTCTCTCTCTCTCTCTCTCTCTCTCTCTCTCTTTCTCTCTCTCTCTCTCTCTCTCGCTCTCTCTCTCTCTCTCTCTCTCTCTCTCTCTCTCTCTCTCTCTCTCTCTCTCTCTCTCTCTCTCTCTCCCTCCACACTCTGCTCTCCCCTACCTAGGTATCTACTCTCTTTCACGCACCCAATATATTTCTGTCTCTGTTTCTCAATTTTCTCCTCCCGTCCTCTCTCTCTCTCTCTCTCTCTCTCTCTCTCTCTCTCTCTCTCTCTCTCTCTCTCCAGTGGTGTTATTTCCTGAGCCTCCTCCTGCACACGGGATGATTGCAGCTTATTGACTTGTAGCGCTCCCTTCTATTCCTGGTGTATTTTTATTACAGCTCATCACACCCTGGAACACATTCCCAAAGACCCACAGTATTTTTGGTCTCTCTTTTGTTGCCAGAAAAATGAAAAACAAGAAAGAAAAAAATCTCCCTAAGAACTGTAAAATCTCTGTATTATTTGTTCCGTGTACTGTGGAGATGGTGTGTGTAATGACACAGGGCGCTGTGCTGTGGAGATGGTGTGTGTAATGACACAGGGCGCTGTACTGTGGAGATGGTGTGTGTAATGACACAGGGCGCTGTACTGTGGAGATGGTGTGTGTAATGACACAGGGCTTAGTGGTCGGGTGCACGCTGCCTAAATGCTCCAGTAGTCCAGCCTCAACAACACTGCTCAGGGTAGATCATACAGAGTCTGCATTTGGGTGTGAAACACTAGCTTCCAGCTTGTGTTGGATATTACTGTAACAGAGCTCACTCTGGGCCGAGGTTTTGGAACGGCAGACTGTATTGTCTAAAGCTCTGCGGCAACGTTTATCCCTGTGGGATGCAGTCTGATGCTCCGAGCTAAACGAAAAGAATTTGGTATCTTGCTCACACTTTATCCGGAAGTCATTGACACCAGCTCAACTATGGGGGTGGAAAATTTGAATAATAAGTGGTTTGACTGGTCCCTCTCAAATGTATGCATCCAAATGTTCTTTCCTTTACTACTGGAGACATTGATAGCATTGATTTAATGCTTATTGTATAGTATGAGGGATGAGCCATCTCCTATCTTCCACTCCCCAGAACGGTCTTTCTTGTGCTGAGCCAGGGTGATACATACAGTAGACCTGATGTAACCTCTCTCCTGTAAACAACCATAACATTTACACAATGGAAAGTTTTGCGTTTCCACACGGATAGTAACTCATCTCAATCGACTGATTGACGGTGTTATTTGAATTGTGGTTACGTCAATAATTGCTGTGTAAATGTGTAAATAATTGCTGTGTAAATAACCGATGCTGTGTAGGAAACCGATGATGAAAAAGCCATTCTGGAGGAAGAGCAGCATAGGCCCCCCCCTCTCCCCTCCCCTTCCTCTCCCCCCCCCCCCCCCCCCCCCCCTCCTACGCCGCTGAGGTGGCACCGAAAAACATTAAATTCACGGCGCGTGGGCCATTAAACGGCTGCCTGACCCAGGAGCAGCAGGTTAACTGTGCCCTCTGACTGGCTGACTGTTTCATTCATTAAGCGAGGTGTGACGCCCAGGCCTTTGCCTCCGGGGCCTTCTCTGGCACAGGACGTGGAACCTGACCGCTCCACGTGCTTCAGGAAGTGGCCGTGGTTTTCTGACAGGAGTCCTGTGGTGTCATCCATCCTCCATGGTCCGTGTGTATAGCAATAGCAATCATTTAGCAGAGACCTTAATCCACAGGGGGATTTGAACCTGCACTGGTGGAATGGTACCGACTAAGCTATACCCATGTCCCTGGTCCTAAAGCTGTCTCCTGTGTTCCTTGTCGCCCACCCTCCCCCCCCCCCCCCCCCCACCCCCCACACAGACGGACTGTTCCAGCGACAGTGAGAGTGAGGATAACTTCATCGTGGTCCCCCCTCGAGACCACCTGGGCTTGGCCATCTTCTCCATGCTGTGTTGTTTCTGGCCCCTGGGCATCGCTGCCTTCTACTTCTCTCAGGGGGTAAGAACACACACACAACACACACACCTGAATGTCGAATGCGACGACCACCTCCCATGAATATTGCTTTAACCAGCTACTCCACCGAAAGGTTGCTCTTCGACAGTGCGGCAGTTTGGGGGGCAGTAAGCATGCTGAGGAGTGAGTTTAACCGACTCGGCTTGGTTACACATACACACTCACACATGCATAGGGGTGTACACACTCTCGCTATCACACACATACCTACACAATGACTGTGAGAGCTTGCTGACAGAACTCCAGTCAACATAAATGTTTGTGCACATACATCATTCAGACACACAGCTGTCTAGGCTCCTACGAACACTGCCATCCTTCCCATCTCAAGTATGAATAGGTATCTAAGAGCAAAACATTTAGTAGCCTTATCAGTTGGTGTGACCAAGGCAGATGAAGGTAGACTGAATTAACCTGTCAGGGGCTAATTTAATTTTTCCTGAGTAATTATGAAAAATAATTGGTGTGTTAAGAGGTTAGTGATTCTTCTGTCAATCTCTCCCGTGAAGAGGAGACAGTGGAAAAACAGAAAGAAAAAAGGAAGGACGTTTATGGATGCCTGTGTCTTGTAGACTCTAGTTTGGTTTGGGGAGCTAAACACTGTTCTCTCTATGCTTCTGTTACCTCTCCTCTCTCCTGTCTCTCGTTAATGCTTTCAAAGAATTATCTATTTTCCACGTCCATAAATCTCCATCTTTGTCAATCTGTTTTGTCAATAGCCGAGGCAGTATTGGAACGTTGCGTCGTGAATGCATTGTCAAAACCATATCTCACCGTGCGGATGACCGCAACAACATCCCAGAGAAAGGACAAATCTCACGATTCATCACATTTAGTGTCTGTGTGTTCTTGGAGAAAAGACTTCCTCAATATGATAATCAAAGTGGGTTTTATGGAAGGTGGATGAAGGAACGGGTTTAAAGACTGTATGAGATATTGATACAGTCTTTGTGTTGTCAGTCCTGAAGCCACAACACAGGCAACACATTAGGGACTGTCATGGGCACAAGGGAGCGCTGGATCAATGCTGTTTTCCTCAGATTAGACGGTCAGATCCAGAGACACACAGAGTGCTTGGCCCACCCTGTGTTTGAGCAGCATGGAAAACACACATATTCACACCACACACACACACACAACTTTCTTAACAACGTTTTAAGAGTTTAAGAGTGTTACGCAAAGCGAAAAGGATGTCGCTTCCATAACTGAGCTATGTATGCAACTTCAACTTCAACTACAATTCATTCATGTTCAAGTGTCCTCTAATCACAAATATAAGACACCCCAGTGTCTGGGGAGTAATCCTAATGAATTACTTCTAATCTCAAAACTTGTTTGGAGAAGCTTCAAAATGCCCTTCTCAGCTTTAGAAAAAAAAATCTAACTATCTCAGCTCACATAAAATATTAATGTATTTTTTATCATGCAAATGCAGGCTTCAGTCATAGATCTGAATGAGAAATGGGATGTGAATGTCGTTGGACAGTGTCTGATTGTGTCTCAGTTCTGCATGTGTGGAGCAGAGCATTCAATAAGGAGGAAGCCTGTTAGTAACAGACAGATTCCACCAAAATGTCTAAGAAAGAGCCAGCACATCCCTACTAAGACTGAGATGTTATCTACGTCTGTGACGCCACATTTCAATCATTCTGTCAAGGTTGTGAAGATAAAGCCTTAATGCCTCCATTTACCTCTCAAGGGGATTCAAGGAAAAAATACTCTGGCCTTCGAAACATCACATTCGGCCTTTAGACGCTGTGCAACTCCTGTGAGAGAGCTGCAAAATGGGAATGACTTAATTATTCGTCTGAAGCAAAGCAATAGATTGATTAATCAATTACGGCCTGTTCATTAGACCTCATAATGAGGGACATTTAATTACAACCTCAGCTTTTACAACGTTTTGCCCTTCAACCCTCCCTGCAATACAAAGACTCAATGGAGTGGTTTTCTGTCGAATTACGACTCATTCCCCCACAAGGCCTTGCAAGGGGGCACAATGCGAGCTTAAAAGGAGAGCGTTTTATCCCAGTTTTGAAACCACTCCTGAACTTAATTTCCCACAAGACTGCCATAACCATGCCGTTGTTTCAATATTCACTTTGTTGGCATGGAAACGACTAGCCGTGTCTTGAATATGTGTCCTTTGTTTAATTTGGTTTTTCCGCGGATGCTTGCTGGGCAAGAACGGAGGCCTTCAGAAACCTTCCCTCTATACATGAAACACAAAATATAATTGGGTAAAAAAAAAAAAAGGAAGAAAAGAAAAGTTGGAAATTGAAAAGTGCTTTACCCCGGTGTTCTCCTCTAAGGTGCTGTGTGGTTGCTTGATGAGGCAGCTGCCCTGGCAGGGTCTGTGCTGGGAGGGACAAGGCAAGAACATGGGAGGGCTGGAGGGACAGGGCAGAGACGTGGGAGGGCTGGAGGGACAGGGCAGAGACGTGGGAGGGCTGGAGGGACAGGGCAGAGACGTGGGAGGGCTGGAGGGACAGGGCAGAGATGTGGGAGAGCTGGAGGGACAGGGCAGAGACGTGGGAGAGCACAGCCAGGAGAGAGCACAGCCAGGGTTGTGCTGGAGGGACACAGACAGACTGGGGAGGGCTGTAGGAGGGCTGTCGGAAGGCTGGGTAGGGCTGTAGAAGGGCTGGGTAGGGCTGTAGGAGGGCTGGGTAGGGCTGTAGAAGGGCTGGGGAGGGCTGTAGGAGGGCTGGGGAGGGCTGTAGGAGGGCTGGGTAGGGCTGTAGAAGGGCTGGGTAGGGCTGTAGAAGGGCTGGGGAGGGCTGGGGAGGGCTGAGGAGGGCTGTAGGAGGGCTGTAGAAGGGCTGGGGAGGGCTGTAGGAGGGCTGGGGAGGGCTGTAGGAGGGCTGAGTAGGGCTGTAGAAGGGCTGGGGAGGGCTGTAGGAGGGCTGGGGAGGGCTGGGGAGGGCTGAGGAGGGCTGTAGGAGGACTGGGTAGGGCTGTAGAAGGGCTGGGGAGGGCTGTAGGAGGGCTGGGAGGGCTGTAGGAGGGCTGGGGAGGGCTGTAAGAGGGCTGGGGAGGGCTGTAGGAGGGCTGGGGAGGGCTGTAGGAGGGCTGGGGAGGGCTGGAAAGCCTGTAGTGTCAACACCATGTGCTATTTCAGGAAATCGCTATATCCACAAGACATTTGGTATTTATAGACACTTCTTATTGAAAACCAATACTACAGGCAGTGGAAATGTTGCCACGTTTTTATCATTTCCAACACGTGAGAACATTTCGTTTTCTTTTGTGTGATTACATTCACATAGTCCTGACAAGCAGTTCTTGTTCCATTTCTGTTGCTCCAAAAAGACTCATTCTCTTTTCAGTCATATCTCCTTTCAGGCAGTACACTGATTTCCTACACGTTGAATTCGTCATTCATTATTCACCTCCTTCCTTTGACACTGGCCCAATCTTGTGTCGCCGACATTTCATCACTAACTACCTCTTTCCAATACCCTAATCCATTAGGAGCTCTCGTTGAGTACATTGTGTCCCTGTCGACGATCCCTCCCTGCTTTCCAGTCTCGTCTGCATACAACCACAGTGAAATAATAAATAGTTCTTTCAATCATCTCTGCTTGAATAAATAAGGTTTCTTTTTCTCCCTCTCTCTCTCTCTCTCTCTCTCTCTCTCTCTCTCTCTCTCTCTCTCTCTCTCTCTCTCTCTCTCTCTCTCTCTCTCTCTCTCTCATTCTCTATCTTTTGAGCCCTCCATTTCTCAATCTTCCTCTCACCTCTCTTCCCCCTTCTGTCTTCCAGACCAGCAAGGCGGTGACAAAGGGAGACTTCCCCATGGCCAGCATCGCGTCTCGACGGGCTCTCTTCCTGGCCGCCCTTTCCATCACCATAGGAACGGGGGTGTACGTTGGGGTGGTGGTGGCCCTCATCGCCTACCTCTCCAAACCAGGACACATATAGCAGCCCCTCCCACTCCCGTCCACCCAGTCTAGCCTGCAAGAGAGCTGTGTCCCCCAGATTACTCTACCGTCAGGGAGTGTAATCCTCCTCTCCTTTACCTTCCTCTTTTCCCGAACTCCCGATTTCCCTTAGGGGTCCTGTCGGCTAAAGTTATACTGGAGATAGGGCGGGCAGGGAATGGGGAAATAGAGACATAGTCCTGGGGGAACTGGGTAGTGGGGGGTGGGGTTTCAAGATGTGGGGGTTTAGACTGAGAGACCCAGTTTAAGGGGTTGGGGGGTATCGGGGTGATGGGTATGCCCTGATTTGGGGCCCGGTTTGCCTCCATCTGGTTAAGCCCCCTTATAGGGTGTTTTGAAACCTAAGGTTGTTCATTTTATTCTTTTATTTATTTATTTTTACATCTGAGACCATTAAAAAAACAGTGAGGGAAAAGACTTGCAAAAAACACACCAGCCAATTACTGGAACTTTAGCAAACTTCAAGGGACTCTATATCCACTGAGATCTTGGAGGATTAAAACTGAGCACAAAAACATGCCCTTTGATTCTCTTGACTTTCTATCCGTGTTATCTGGTATGGTTTTGAAAGTGAAGATGGATGGACCCCTTCGTGTGTCCATCTCTCTTAATTCCCCATCAAAGGCTTCCCTCAGTGGCGACAGTTTGAAAACAGCACTCCCTGCTGTGCCCTATGTACACTCAATACAGCCCCTCCCTCTATCCTTCCATCTGAACACTTCTAAGAAACAACTAAACACAAATGCTATTCGAACAAATCCCCCTCATCTTCTGAGACTTCCATGTTGTCTGGGCAACAGTGCAATCAACATGTCTAAAGAATATCGTGAACAAACACGGGCAAAATCCGACAGGCTTAATTTATCTGATTCAGACATTCTGATGCATTTGACAAAAACCCCGACATCAGTTTCCCCCCCCCCTCTGAAGAGGAGTTGGTGTCTGTCGTCAAAGAGATTTGTCCTGGTAACAGCAGGTCTGCTGATGAGGCTCTTCTTTCATGCAGCTGAGCAACCATTCCCAAGGTCTCCAAAACAAAGGCTTTCCATGGCCTGAATGTTGGAATAACAAGAAAAAGAACATTTGTATTCCTCTTCATTTATCCCTTTGGACTCAGCTAAATGTTTACTGTGTCTGACAGCACAGCATGGAGCGAGCGCTGCACGTGAGACTATGGATTTCTGGGTGGAGATGTTATTTTTCAGGCTTGAGAAGACTGCCCATCTGATATGGTGTTCTCCAGTCAAGTGTTAGTGTTTCGGGCTCACATCAATGACTGCTGTGGAGCAGAGAATCAGAGATGTGTTGTCAGAATAAGGTTTACATGCTTGTGGGAAGGAAGGATGAAAATACTTGTGTACTGGAGGATGTTGTGCATGATTGAAAGTTAAGTCACCTGCTGTGCATGATCATGCTGTGGTACCTGGTTTCATATTTGGCTAAATTTTCCCCCTTGACTGTTCATGACAAAGTTCAGAATAATTAGTCAATTTTACACTGTCAAAAACTCCTCCTTGGTTTTGAGTACATCTTGTATTTAGCGAAGACCAATGAGTCTTTGGGATTCAATGTCATCTTTGTGAGGAAAAAGTATTTGTTCAATATTTTGTCCAAGAGACACTGTGACTCACAGTTAGTATTTTCCTTTTTACAGCCAGGCCCCTCCAATGTTTTGGCACAGAAACCTTTTAGTAAATGTGTTGAGAAAACATTGTGAGATCTTTTCCAGTTTTCCAGCACAGGTCATACATTAGTCATGTCTGACATTTATGATTCACAATCAGCTTTCCAATATAGCTTTTTCTGAGAAGCAATCCACCAAAACCGCAGAATCAAACACATTCCACGAACAAGCCAGTTTGCTGGTCGTCGAACGCAGTGAAGTTGAGTAAACAATCCATTTGCCCATCCCTCGCCAACTATTTGCAACTAACGAGAAAACTATTGAAAAAAGTGCTAATTACGAGCAAACTATGGGGATTTCGCTTCAGAGGGAGTGGCTGTAAAGTGATTAACAACAATGACGAACATTCAATAGTTATTGAAATCACGGCTATATTGCTTGGCAGCAATTTTATGAGCCTTCCTGTCAGTTTGTACACTCTGAGAGAGATCTATAGAACCGTGCATGATGAGATAACAACACCATTATTGGTGTCATTGATTTTCATGGGTTTGTTTGGTCTACAGTATTTGCCTCTTACAGTACCTAATGAACCGAAACCCTGGTTACCCCTGGTTACCACTGGTTACCCAGTCCCTTTGGCCTTATGAATGTTGCCCTTACTCTGACCACACCTCATAGTATGTTGTCATGGCAACCAGTACCGTTTATTGTCAGTGCTTGCACACATTTCTGACCAACACTGTAAACAGCCCACAGAGAGACTATATATGTATGTTTGTTTTATCTTCTGAGAACAAGTTTCATTGTTGATAATGACGAATGCTTTATGTTATGTAGCGTGTCATTCAAATTCTGTGTTTTTTCTGGCTCTTGGTAATCTGGTATTGTTTCATGTACGGATACAAACATGACTGTCCATGACAAGTCCTTGTGAAGGTGAAGGTTTAGAGCGTCGACAGTCAATACCAGGGGGATTTATGTAATCTTAGTGTTGTGATATCCAACTAAATTAAACAAACTTGATTTTATTTTGGATTTCCTTCAAGGTTTTGAATTTGCTCATCTTGTGTGAAGACAACATGTAAATAGTGCAAATAAGAGAACTGTCCAAAATGTAATGTAACATAAAGCATAAATGACAAAACGAAACATAACTGGTTTTCTTGTGTTTTGTCACATGGTGTGGATGTAAAGTCAAGTCCTTAAGTACGAGCAAACATTGTGTCTTTAAGATGGTTTGCAGATGAGCTTACTGGTGTTTGAATGATATTTGCAGTTTTGGTATCTCTTTTGTCTGGCTTTAAAATCCTGAGTGGACATCACTAACTTGTTGAAAGAGAGCAAACATCATTAACGCCGGCTTAATTGATCCTGAATCCATAGTCGTAGATCCTCCTTAAGCACTTACTCACACTTGGCAGGCAAAGATCCACAACAAACATTATACATAACACAGCGGGCTCTGTCTTAGAAAATCATACTCCAGTGTCCAACGTCGGGCAAATTCAACCTGCTTAGGTAATTCCCTAAGCTTTTTAACTGTGTGGATTGTTTCTGAGTATCTCTGACATAAAAGGACTTAGTCTCGACACGGTCCGACACTAACTCCTCCAGATAAACCTGTCGGCCAATCCTCTCGTCTGCTCTGTTGCTGGCACAGCTTTAAGCTGTTTAAAATGACGTGTGGATGCTGTCTGTGTGTGTGTGTGTGAGAGAGAGAGAGAGAGAGAGAGAGAGAGAGAGAGAGAGAGAGAGAGAGAGAGAGTAAGAGTGATTCTGCCAGTGGGTGGGAATCAGACCTGCATCTGAATGAGTTCTCTCCATCCAGGAACCTGGGTGAGTCAGGACCAGAGTCATCTCATCTCCCACAGAACCTACCACCACACACACGGCCAACCACAGCTGAACCAGTCCTCTGGAGAAAAGCGAGGCTTTCAAACAGCTCAGCATGAGCTGGTCTACTCAGCATGATCCCCTGTTTCAGGAGAGTGCGATATAGGCATGCCTGAGAATGAGACAACACAGATCACATTAGCTAGTGTGGAAGATCAAATGAAGAACAATAGTGTTTGGCTGTACATTTAAACCCACACACAAGGAGACAAGACAGCTAACGTGGAGCTGTTTCTTGTTCTTCTCCTGCTTCAAGGGAGACCACAGCTCTAATGATCCACAGCCAAGCCATCTGTCATGGCCTCAACTACACACGACAGAAGCATCCGGCTTTGAGTGTTATGAAGAATGAAAATGTTTGAGTGCTTTGTTTTTGTTTTGTTTGACATATCTGAAACAGCAAAGAAACAGGAGTGAAGTTGCCCCTCTCATCTCTGGATGAGCCACTTTCTGAAGCTCCTTCCTGTTTGAGAGCCAACCACAGAAGAAGAGACTATGTTAAGATGAAGAGAAGATAAAGAAATGTTTGAGTGTTGGGCAGAATCAATCCTAGATAGATTAACCAGGGTCTCTTACAACTCAATCTGGGTCAAATAGAAATCTACAATAGTCGGGGAGCTTTGAAGTATAATATTGATCATGTTCTGAGCCCAGCCCCTTTGATCAACATTTTGCTATGGATGTTCTCAGATGTATATGCTGTCTGCTCGTCAGTCCATCTGTATGTGATATATATTTAGAGGGGGAGAGAGAGACAGATGGAGAAGAAGAGGAGGAAAAAGGCATCACGTTTTTTTTCAGAATCCACTCAAAAATCTATTTGGGCCGGGCAGAGAGCGCCCCGAGGAATACCTCCCAGCAATCGCTCATAAGCCACAGGATTGATGAGTGTATTGAGAAGATGAGGAAGGCTGAGGCAGAGAGAAGCGCTCCCGTCCACCCACTGAGGTCAACGTCTGGGATATAAATGCCTCCTAGCTCTGAAATGAGAAACAATGCAAATAAGTCTGTGAAAATGTTCTCATCTCCACCAACTTATTCCATTTGGCTCATAACGCAGGAGTGATTGGTTCATGACTCAGCTTGTTTTGTAACTCCAGCTTGGAGAAAGTTATGTCATTATGTTGGCTTTTTGGGGGGGAAGTACTGCAGGCAAATGTTGAATGTGCTGCTAGAGAAAAATGCGGAATGTAATTTGGCCCATATGATTCAGGCACTCTCTACAAATAGCTATTTACAAAGGTTTTGGCATTGGCAAGACCGAAGGAAATTATAATAGAGAAGGAATATAAAGTGAGCTAAGGAGAGAATCCACTGGCATTTCCTTTCCTGTCACAAACACACAATAGCACACACACAACAACCCTGGTCACCCACCAAAATCCTTAATTATAACCCACTCCAGACTCTCTCTCTCTCTCTCAAACACAAACAATTTGCCTGGTCTCTTGTAGTTCCCTACATGAGTGATTGCTGCCAGCAGCATCCAGGCCCCAGGCAAGGCTTCATGTTCAGTTCATGTCCCTTTGGTCAGCAGGCCTCCTGGCTGCCTCCAAACAGGCCTGGCTGCCTGGCTGTCTCCCCACCCAGTTCCCCTCATCGGCAGCTCCTGACACCAGTCTGCATGGGGGCCCCAGCTGGCAGCACAGCAGCCTGGAACTGTACACATCTTAGCAGAGCCAAGAATTCCAATGTACCTATACGTCTAACTTATCAAGTTGTGGTTTAAGCAAACCAGTTAAATCGTAGCTAGAAGGTATGTGGACGTCACTAATAGGTGGACTTTCTCACACATAGATATATGTGTGAGAAATATATATATATCTGTTTATGATTCATATATGTCTGTACTCTGTACTGTGTATATTTATGCCCTTGTCACTGGAACCTGGTTTTGGACAATCAGAGGATGAAGCTCACCTCGACATCAAGGTAAACATTTTTCTCTAGACGGGAATCTGCTCTCTAAACCCACCTGGAGGAGTGTGAATAATGCTCTCCCTCTACTTTCCAATCTGAGAAGGGTAGTGAGACACCGTGGAAGGCAATAAATACGCTTTGATATTCATGTCTTGCCTCAACAGTTATCCTGTGACTGGCATTCATGATGTTCAGGGGAAGGAAGGGAGAGAGAGAGAGAAGAAGAGAGCAGAAATAACTGACAAGAGTTCTGAAAGTGTTACATCCACGTGGACAAACTCAACTTCTGGTGTGCAGATTTGTTTTATCAAAGGAAACCAGGTGAGATGTACAGCAAGGTGAGTGGAAGCACAATGCTGAGATGGCACACAAAGCTACTCATGCATGATCTGCTTTTCTGCTTCTAAGTCAACAGGCAGCACAGCCGTCAGTCAGTAAACTTGCTGTGGCGAATCTGGAAAAAGTGGAACTTGTTTAGCTTCTGAAACCACATTTTTTTAAAGAATGCATTTCATGTTTTTTGTCAAAAGTGTGTAAATTAGATTTTTTCAAGTCATTATTATGTAGTGAGAAATGTCATATAATTGGTTGTAAAATGTGTACAGTATTTTTATGGTAATCTGATGATTTGTTAAATGTATTTATACACTCGATTAGTTATATGAATAATGTGGTTCAGTAATGAACATTGTCAGGTTCCTAATATATTTACCTCATGAGAGCAACATAGGGACAATGCAAATTAATAAGAGAGGACAAACACAAACTTAAACACAGAAATATTAGAATTCTAGTCTAGGATCCAACCAATTAGCATGCAGACCTTCTGCTAGTAAACAGCATTGTGCACATCTCTCACTCTCTCTCTTTCTCTCTCTCTCTCTCTCTCTCTCTCTCTCTCTCCTCTCTCCTCTCTCTCCTCTCTCTCTCTCTCTCTCTCTCACACATACATACATATACACGCAAACACACCCAACACACATTTAGATCTGTCGCCTGTGGACACAACAAAGCTCATGTTTTAACAGAGGAAAAAACCCTCATTTCTTTTCTCTTCGTACAGGCATGCATGCGTTCCCAGATTTGTCTGTCTAATAAACATTTCTGCTCCAAGCCCCACAAGTAATCTCCATTGTGGCTTTCTGTAAAATGCAAAAGCTGTCAAGACAAGAAACAGTGGAGAGGGGAAGAAAAAAAAAGATAAAAGAGAGAATTTAGAAAAAAAGGAAAGGATGGAAAGCAACCGGTTTCGTGTTTTGCCACAAGCAACGCAGGACAGATGCTAGTCCTGAGAAAATGGTCTTGGAAGGCCCCCCAGCGATGACAGAGAAGGGTCTACCCAACTCCCCTTCCCATCTGGGCGCCCAACAGGAAATGTTTACAGAGATTTTCTTCCCCAAATTGCAGCCTGGCATGTTACGATCATCTCACTGATGCACCGAGCCCCTCCCCACAGCACAGTGTCCACTTCTAATTAGCATTGGGTTGTTGTCGCGTTCATTCAATGATACATTAAAAAGAGATCAAGGTTACCGTAGCTTTTGGGGCTTAACTCAGACCACACTCCTCGGTGCTAGTCTGGTGGAATTTGCCCGACCCTATTAGACTCAGAGACGGTCAGTAATTTTAAAATCCTCCAAGGCTCAATCATCCACGTGTCCCATTGCTTCCAATTATATTGCTTGTGCATTTAAATACACTGTTGGAATGATACAGTGCATTAATAAGGGACACACTGTTTGAGAATGTCAAGGTCACCAGGCTGCAACTGTGACTTTAAGCGTGGACTTAAATCCAGATCTCTCTCTAAAATGGTAAGAGCTGATGTTTTTTGCCGTGCAACGGTTCCCAGGTGATAAGACAATTAGCTAATTGATAACGCTGCATCCACTGGGCTATTAAGAGACTTACGAAATGTCACCAAATGCCAGCTGTGATGACAGAGTACCTCTCTGTGACAGCTCTCTCTAATGACTGTACACAGACACGACCATGGAGAAGAGGCTTTTTATAACAATGCAGCCGTTAGCATTGAGAAGGAAACAATGGGTTATCCCAAGCCTGAATATTTGCTGGAATTAACAAGTCCTATTTTTGGAGGATAAGGACTTTGAGTGTGGCGCGGCTGTCTGTGTGGGATAATGAACCTCCCAGTCTCACTCTGCTGTAACAGACAAGGCTAGGCCAGCTAATGGAAGCAGTAATCCACCAGGTTCACCAGCCCTCCATTCTTACTGTCATACCTAACTATACATCCTGTCAGTTTTGTTTAGGCTCCTGAATTTCCTGAATTGTTGATTTATTAATTATATTTCAGCTGAAAGTAGCGGGCTGGCCTTTTGACTGTTCCAAGATAGTTTGAGGTTTGGGTCGCTGGTGTCACTGTTTCATATCGCCTCTAAAGGTTTATACGGCCTGATGGTGAAGCACTTTAATTAATCTGCAGCCCTCCTCCTCAGTTTTCCTTCTATTACCAACGGTCCACTGGGTCTTTATCTCCCGTGCTCTCCATCCTCACAGAGTTTGTTTTGGGGGCGGTTACCGCTGCGCCTGCTGAGACTTCCAGCTGAAATCAGGCAGCTGATTAGGAAGGGGGATAATTGCTTTGTCATTAGCATCTCTGTGATTACCTCCTGCATGCCATCACAGCTAAATGAGCTACATGAAAGGCTGGGAGGTTTAAAAAGATGAATCCCCGCTGATTCATCCTAACTTGTCTCTGTGGAACGACGCCACCTTTTCATCCGCAGTCCCCGAAGGTCGATTTGTGTCCGACTACAGTTTGTCGGCGAGTCAGTAGTTTTTTTTTTGCGTTACTTTGGTTTTGCTGTCTGGCATCACATGCAGTGTAGCTACAGCGGAACAGGAGTGAGGGCCTACACACCGGCAATTGACGAGATAAAAAGAGACAGGCGGGTTACGAGACTCAAGGCATGTTTCCTCAGGCATGTCACTGGAACTGCTTGGCCTGCTTGCTCTTATAGGGCAAGAATGTGTTCAATCAGTGGGTACCTGAGAGAACCTTTAGAATGATCTGTCACCTCACATTGAACCAGGCCCAGCCAGGCATTCAGACATTGAAGGGAACATAGCACTCTCCTACTAAGAGAGGGCTGAGAAGGCGAGAATGAGATGTTAACAAATAGGTGGTGGAGGGTGGGGGGGTCAAAGTGATAGAACGAGAGAGAGAGAGAGAGAGAGAGAGGACAGTGAGAGAGAGAGATAGAGAGAGAGAGAGAGAGAGAGAGAGAGAGAGAGAGAGAGAGAGAGAGAGAGAGAGAGAAGAGAGAGAGAGAGAGAGAGAGACTAAGTGGAGAGAGAGTGGTGAGGCCAAGGTCAACACGTTCAAAGATGGAAAGAGCGGGGGTTCAGTACAAGGACCAAGAGGAGAGAGAGAACAAGAGAGATACGAGAGCAAGAAACAAGAAAAGAGAGAGAGATAGAGGTCCAAACACCAAGGACCTTGACAGGCAGGTGGTGATTTACTGCCTTGCCACTGACTCCTCTGTTGTGTCTCTGTCCCTCAATTGACACTCAATTTATCTCCCTGTGACAGGACTGTCCGATGGCGAGCCAGACTCTGTGAAGGGCTTTGTTGACAACCCGGAGGCCACAGCCAGGTTTACAACAGCAGGCTCCAGCGACAAAACAGCCTACCTCATCAGAGTCATTCCACCAACATGGGCCTCTCTGTGTGGGGGAGGTAGAGGACTTGTTTGGCTGCCTCTAAAGAATACCTATTGCTATAAAAACAGGACAAATGGTGTCAAATGAGAAAAACAAGGCTCTGATTGCAGGCTGTGTGATTGCACATGATGACAGCGTTTGAAAAGGAGGGCTAGTGAAAGGAGTGGGAAGGGATGTGATCTTCATCAAACCTGCTTTGTCAGATGATCGAGGGAGGTCATCCAGTGCATGTTCCCTCGCAGAGAATGGCCTTTCAGTAGACCTCATGAGGCATGAAGCATCTTATAGACCCAGTGTTGGACGCAGACACTGGGGACTCAGCTGAGGTGCAGCCACTTGGTGGGGGAGCAGCCAGAGATGGACCGAAACCACAGGGTGGTCTTCCATGGAGATCTGCCGAGGTGTATGTCAGCTGATCAATTCTTAATTACAGCACAGTTGCCAGCTGTCAGGGGATTTACAGGCCAACTTACATCCCGGGTCACACGGCATGGGGGCACAAGGAGAGCAGTCGATCATTTGTTAGCAACAGCGGGAGGCGGCTTTCACAGGCAGAGAAATACACATGCCCGGACTATCTCGTACACACACGCATGCACATCTTGAGAACATTCTGTACTGTGAGCAGGAGTTATTACAATGGGTGTGGATCAGACTTAGTGAATCTCTTCTGTGCTTTATATATGAGGACACGTCAACAATCACTGATGGAAAAGACAGCGTGATACCCAGCTTGAGGCCTTAAACCTGTCATGAAAACCCTGTCTTTGTGTTGTCTGTCAAGCCAGCAAGGAGGGAGAGTGAGTGAGCATCAACACACTCTCTACACCTGTCTAATCAGCCCACCACAGCCAAAACTGAATGTTTTCCATCATTGGTGCTCCTGTTGGGGGCTGAGCGCTTGGAGGAAGAGAGGCATGTCATTAGTTTTTGTTTGTTCATGGTCTTATCTGTGTATTACTTTCAGGGCTCACTCCCTGTTAATTAAGCAGGTCACGAGCAGCTTGCGTTGCCTCTGTCTCTGCTTTTCCTCCCATGCTCACGGTATCTATTCCCTTTTTCTTGTTTCTCTTTCTGTCCTTTTCACTTTTCTCTCCATCTGAAATCCCCTCACGTTCTCCTGGAAAGCCTTTTAAAAACGATTGTGGGATGGTGAGATGAACTCTGAATCGAGTAAGTGATTAAGTAGATGAATGTTGTGCCTGTAAATTGATGTTGTTTCTCCTAATCATATTTATTTTGGCTCACATTGCTATTGTTTTTCATGCTATCTTTCCAGCCTGCAGCAGTTTCTCAGTAATATTCTCACTCATTTTAATGCATTAAAGCAATTTTTTTTTTTTTTTCATCCACTTTATTTACAGTAATTGCTTTCATTCATCGTGAAGTTTCCTTTCATACATGTATAAACGTTTTTTTTTTACAATCCTAAACATTAATACTAAACATAAAAATGCACAGAAATTACATATGTAGTATCTAAACATACACTCTCACTCACACATGCATACATAGCTGCACATGGACAAGAGCAAACTAATAGGTTGGTCTGTCAGAGAGGAAATGGGTGCTGAGGAAAATACTCAGCATCCATTCAACTCATGTGTGAATAATGAAAATCTTCTGCTTGTTTGAAGTGTGTGGTTGGTCAGTGTCCTGAGCCTGTAGCATTGTCCCACTCACCTCTCACCAAGGAATCTCAGTATTGCATACAGTGATTTATTCAAACATGTGATTCTTGGCATATCTGTATTCCTCTGTGTGGCTGTGAGTGTTTGGGCCCTCATTTATCACACCCTGCAACATGAAGTATTATATTGCAGCACAAGTCCGAACCAAATGGAACGTATATGTATTTGACAGACAATGTTAAACCTGTGAAGTTACACAAGGGACCATAGAATCACAGATTTCAGGACTAAATCTCTGTGAGTTATATGAGTGAGGTATATCTGTGAGGTATATCAGTGATTCAGAGCTACTGTATACACAAACCTTAAGTCACAAGCAAGCCATTTAATACTCCCAGGGCACTTTGACCATTTTAAGAAAAGAATTGCTTTCAGATTGTTCACGATGTATATGATTTTAAAAGTTTTGAAAAGTATGTCCGTGTGTGTGTTGTGTTGGCGTGGGCGCTTCTCTGTGATTCCTTCAGAGAGAGAGAGAGAGAAAGAGAAAACAGAGAGAGAAGAGAGAGAGAGAGAGAGAGAGAGAGAGGAGAGAGAGAGAGAGAGAGAGAGAGAGAGAGGTGAGAGAGAGAGGTGAGAGAGAGAGGAGAGAGAGAGAGAGGAGAGAGAGAGAGAGAGAGAGGAGAGAGAGAGTGAGAGAGAGAGGTGAGAGAGAGAGAGAGAGAGAGAGAGAGAGAGAGAGAGAGAGAGAGAGAGAGAGGCCCATGGGAGATCAGAAGTGACAAATGATCTCTCCTCAGCCACCAGTTTAGAGTGGGAGTTCTACACAAACCTGCTTTTCTGGAACACCTCATACATTCAAATGAAGAACATTGACTGGGAAAGTCTGCTCATTTCACAAGGCAGTCATTGAGATGTAACTCAGGGGAGAGGATGAGGGCTGGGGGAGTTAAGATCCGCAAACCATTGACTGCGGTTTGATTTAGTAACACTACAGGATCCACAGATATGAGTTTGCTTGAGGACTACAAATGAGGGTTTGCATGCAGGCCAACATGTACATTACTTACATCCACACAAACATTCATGCTCTCAAACACACACGCACACACTCAAATACAGTAACAACCTCACGTTATCACAAGTAATCCACAAATCCTGCACTCAATCTGCCAAACAAGGAGCGTGGAAAACCAATTTAGCATCAAACAATCACTTGATAAGTATCACACTGTCTTGTTGATAGAACCCTCCACACTGGTCACGCTCTAATATATTCCAGACATCTATTATGATCTGTGTGAAAATCGAACGCTTTTTGCTGTCCTCCCCCACCGACTTAAGATGCGAGACTGGAGAAGGAACCAAAGCAGTGTTGCTGGCTATTATCTGAGTGTCTGAGCGTGTCGTTTGACTCAGTCACAGCAGGTGTGTGTGTGGGGGTGTGCTTGTGCGTGTGTGTCTGTGAGTGTGCATGATTGGGTGTGTGTGCTCTACACCCGAACATGATGTGGAATTACTTTGCACATCAGGTTCTTCCCAGGCTCTAGGTATTTCATCCAGACAGATTGAGTTGTACACACAACCTGGTACCCATCACACTCACGGCCCCTCATGCTCCACTCGGCATCTGACAACCCAGAGGAGTCCTACAGAGCCTAATGGAAAGTCACGATAAGTTATTCCCCTGCCCATCATGTCGTTTTCATTCACAACACGTAAATGTTATGCATCTTTAGCACAGATGTATCATTTGACCAGGGTGATTTTGTATGTGTGTTTGCCCTACATAATCCCTATTGGTCAAGTCTGCAGCATGTGTGTGTGTTGTGTGTGTGTAAGGGGCATGTGACCGTGCTGGTCATTTGAGTTCACAGGCCTGGGGCTAAAAAGAACCCCTCTATTTGTTTCCTCAAAGAGATTTGTGCCCAATCTCCAACCTCTGGGCCGAAGCGTCGGTAATCTGAGAGTTTTAATCTCAGCCGTGGGTTGACCTCCAGAAGCTCCCAGTCCTTTCCTCATCCACAGTGCAGCTTCATCCTCGGGTGAAAGACCAGCGGAGGGGTGATCTGGGTCACACTGGAACCTTCATCTGATCTGTTCTCAGCAGCCTCATAACTTCCACTGACCCAAGATAACTCTCTCTCCATCAGCTATGTGTGTGTAGCAGCATTCTGTGGCTAATGTGACAGAGGTCAAGAGATTTTGCACTTAAATAATACAAAGGCCATATGTTTTTAAACCCTCTAACTCTTTCTAGATAGGCAGAGAGATCGTACGTAATCAGGAGCAAGTGTCGAACTTCTACAGAGGAACTTCTGTGACCTCTGTTTATATACTACTCAGTATATGGTGCATGAATGCTCAAGATGGACTCTTGAGTTTATTTTCTGATTTCCTGGAGGGGTACATGCTAGAGACCTCGGTGACCATGGTGACCCTGGACCAGGATGCAGTGTGCCCGGCCTGTCGGACCATCTGTCTCTGTGCAGAGTCCAGCGCAGAGTCCAACGCTTTTCAGACAGTGTTTATCTAAGAACAATAAAGGAAATCTTCATAACAACCAGTTCTTAGACATTTTAATGCACATTTCATATACTCCGTTATGAGTATTTTCTACTATTTCACCATAAGAATGAAGCTTCTCATCCTTACAAAAAGAGGCTATTTTCCTATATTTTCATTTTTTATTTAACCATTATTGAACCAGATAAATCAATAGATAATCAATTCTCAAATACAATGAAGACCTGGAATAGCCATCTTCTATACAATACTAGCCTGTGTCCAACAATGAGTTTCACTCTCAATTCAAATAACTCTTTAAAATCCACTAAAGACAATTAGGGTTAGGTTGACATAAAATTTTAATTATAATGCTGTTAAATGCTAATTACTGTGAGATTATCTCAGTCCCGGAGGGCTTCTAACCGTACATGAGTCCTCAGGCCATCCTTTCCGCACTGTCTGGGAGTTCCAAACATTAACCACACTCAGCCAACCACTGCTCCTCAAATCCAGCCAACCACAACTCCTCCAATCCAGCCAACCACAACTCCTCCAATCCAGCCAACCACAACTCCTCCAATCCAGCCAACCACAGCTCCTCCAATCCAGCCAACCACAGCTCCTCCAATCCAGCCAACCACTGCTCCTCAAATCCAGCCAACTATAGCTCCTCCAATCCAGCCAACCACTGCTCCTCCAATCCAGCCAATTACTGCTCCTCCATTCCAGCCAACCACAGCTCCTCAAATCCAGCCAACCACAGCTCCTCCAATCCAGCCAGCATCTGTCGTTGTCCAACTGCTCTCCACACCGCACGATGGACTGTGAAGTGTCCTGGAGGCCGTGGAATCTCTGAATGGCTGGAGCCAAACTATGCAAATTGATCCTGTGAAGCTGTACCATCTTGATCTCTGGTTCTAATGAGGGATTGAGATGGCTGAGCGGTTAGTGAGTCGGCTGTTAATCAGAAGGTTGCTGGTTTGATTTCCGGCTGTGCCAAATGACCTTGTGTCCTTGGGCAAGGCACTTCACCCTACTTGCCACGGGGGAATGTCCCTGTACTTACTTTAAATCGCTCTGGATAAAAGCGTCTGCTAAATGTAGATGTAATGAAGATGCTTGTCAGTATACTTGAGCTGTTATCGTGACTCGACAAGGGTTTACAGCTCATTAGGCCTTTGAAGTTCGTGATGCGGGCGAGCGAGCGAGAGGGAAGTGGGTCCGGTTCCTGGCGGGTTAACAGCTGTGTCAGCGTTCCCCAGCAGGTGCACTGAACACGGGCCCGGCCCAATCCAACAGGACGCTGGCACTCTAACCATTCAGCCAATCGGCTGCTTTGTCATCCAGCAGAGCCGGCAACAGGCCCACCATCCAATCAGGCCTCTCCCCGCTGCCAAGTTCGTTCCTAATGCAGCAGTCGGCTGCAGGGTTCTCACGTACGGCAGGGCCAGCTGGAGTGGTCTAGTCTGG